>NW_007746189.1:2893-8094 GCF_000696425.1 Galeopterus variegatus | reverse complement strand
CTTCCTTCCTTCCTTCCTTCCTTCCTTCCTTCCTTCCTTTCTTTCTTCTTTCTTTCTTTCTCTCTCTCTCTCTTTCTTTTTCTTTCTTTCTTTGCTTCTTTCTTAGCACCCACTTATGAGTGAGAACATGCAGCATTTCTCTTTCCTCGTCTGACTTATTTCACTTAACATAATTTTCTCAGACTCATCCATATTGCTGCAAATGGCAGAATTTCATTCTTTTTTATGGCTGAGTAGTTTTCCATTGTGTATATATACCACATTTTCCTTATCCAGTCATCTGTCAAAGGACACTTAGGTTGGTTCCATATTTGGACTATTGTAAATAGAGCTGTGATGAACATGGGAGTGCAGGCATCTCTTTGACATGATGACTTCTGTTTCTGTGGATATATACCCAGTAGAGGGATTACTGGGTCATATGGTAGTACTATCTATAGTTGTTTTCCGTAGTGGCTGGGCTAATTTACAGTCCCACCAACATTGTAGAAGAATACCCCTTTCCCCACATCCTCACCAGCATTTGTTATTCATGGCCTTTTTAATAATGGCCAGTCTAACTGGAGAGAGATGATATCTTAAGGTGATTTTGATTTGCATGTCTCTGATGACTAGTGATGCTGAGCATTTGTTCATGTACCTGTTGGCCAACTGAGAGTATATCAAACTAAAAATCTTCTGCACAGCAAAGGAAACATCAACAGAGTAGAAAGACAACCCACGAAATGGGAGAAAATATTTGCAAACTACACATCTGATAAGGGTTTAATATCCAGTATATACAAAGAAGTCAAACAACTATACAGTAAAAAGACAAATAATCCAATTAAAAAATTGGTGAAGGAGAGCAATAGACATTTTTCAAAGGAAGATACACAATGTTTTGATTACTTGTAGCTTTGAAGTAAGTTTTGAAATCAGAAAGTGTGTGTCCTCCAACCTTGTTCTATTTTTATTTTCAAGATTGTTTTGGCCATTTGGGGTCCCTTGAGATTCCATGTGAATTTTAGAATGGATTTTTCTATTTCTGCAAAAAATGTCATTGGGATTTTGATAAGGAATGCACTGAATCTGTAGTTCACTTTGTGTATTATTGATATCTTAAATATATTAAGTCTCCTAATCCAAGAGAATAAAATGTTTTTCATTTATTTGTGTCTTTAATTTCTTTCAGCAATGTTTTATAGTTTTCAGTGTACAAGACCTTTGCCTCCTTAGTTAAGTTAATTCCTAAGTATTTTATTCTTTTTGATGCTATTTTAAATGGAATTGTTATCTTCATTTCCTTTTCAAATTGCTCATTGTCAGTGTATATAAATTTTGGTGTGTTGATTTTGTATCCTGCAACTTTGCTGAATCCATTTATTAGTCCTAACAGTTTTTTTGTGGAATGTTTGGCATTTCCCACATAGACTATCATGTTGTCTGTAAATAGAGATAATGTTGCTTTTCTTTTTTAATTTGGATGCCTTTTATTTTTTCTTGCCTAATTGCTCTGTCTAGGCCCTCCAACACTATGTTGAATAGAGGTGCCAAAAGTGGGCATTCTTGTCTTGTTCCTGATCTTAGAGTAAAAACTTTCAGTCTTTTACCATTGAGTATAGTGTTAGCTGTGGGTTTTTCATATGTGGCCTTCATTATGGTGAGGTAGTTTCCTTTTATTCCCAGTTCATCGAGTATTTTTTATCATAAAAGGTGTTGAATTTTATAAAGTGATTTTTCTACATCAGTTGAGATGATCATGTGGTTTTCCTCTTCATTTTGTTAATGTGGTGTATTATATTGATTAGTTTTATGTTGATCCTTGCATTCCAGGAATAAATTGCACTTTTTCATGGTGTATAATACTTTCAATATGCTATTGAATTCTGTTTGCTAGTATTTAATTGAGGATATTTACATTAAATTCATACAGGATGTTGATCTGTACTTTTCTTTTCTTGTAGTGTATTTGGCTTTGATATCAGGGTAATGGTGGCCTCATAGAATGTGTGAGACAGTGTCCTCTCTCTTCAGATTTTTTGATGAGCTTGAGAAGGACTGGTGTTAATTCTTCTTAAATGTTTGGTAGAAATCAGAAGTAACGTCATTGAGTTCTATGCTTTTTTTCATTTGGAGTATTTTGATTACTAAGTCAATCCCCTTACTAGTTATAGGTCTATTTGAATTATCTGTTTCTTCATTGTTCAATATTGGTAAGTTGTGTGTTTCTAGAAATTTGTCCATTTCATCTATGTTATCCAATTTGTTAGAATACAATTGTTCATTGTATTCGCTTATAATCCTCTTTATTTCTATAAAATTGGTAGTAATCTCTTTTTTATTTCCAATTTTAGTTATTTGAATCGTCTCTATTTTTTTCTGAACAAATCTAGCTAAAGGTTTGTCGATTTTGTTGATTTTTTCAAAGAACCAACTCTTGTTTTTTTTCTATTATTTTCTATTCTCTATCTTATTTATCTCTCCTCTAATCTTTATTATTTCCTTTCTTCTTCTAGCTTTAGATTTAGTTTGTTCTTTTTTTTTTAGTTCCTTAAGGTGTAAACTTAGGTTGTTGATTTAAGAACTTTCTTTTTTAAATATGTAAGCATCTACAGCTATAAATATCACTTTTAGCACTGCTTTCACTACATCCCATAAGTTTTGGCATGTTGTGTTTTCATTTTCATTCGTCTTAAGATATTTTCTAATTTCCCAGTGATTTCTTCCAGCCAAAGCAGGGACCACTATCTTTGTTAAGTATTCACGATTTAATATTGTGAGCCCCAAAGGCAACACCAATTTGAAAATAAAGCAACAGGTCAGAAAATCCTATTTGTCTTCAAGAGTCCCCTGGGCAGATGCTTTAATCATCTCATAATTATTCCTTCCTTCTTTCCTTCCTTCCTTTTGTTTTTCATCACACAACTGTATATTGAAGAACCACTATGGACCAAGCACTGGTGATATACACATGAGATGAGTAATTTGTGGACTCCATCCCAAAAGAGTTCACCTAATAGTAGTCACATCTAAGATCCTCCACTTTACCTGGAGTAATGGTTGCTCCTGGAAAAATGCAAACAGCTAACTGTCTTTCTGGTCTCAAAACCAATTTGGATCATGTGACCTCTCCCTTTACACTCAAGTGCACATGTGCACGCACACACACACACACACACACACACACACACACACACACACTTTTAAGTAGGCAAACTGTCGAAGTCTTTTTAGCTTTTCCATGTCTTCATTCAGTTATCCCATCCATACCTCTCCCTGCACCAGGCAGCTAATGCACACATAATGATACCAGCTAACATTTTAACATTTATACGGAGCTTACTCTATATGCCTGGTATAATGTTCCCACCTGCTTCCACAATGTCTCCTCTTCCTGACAGGGCCCCATGCTCTGTATTCACCCCTCCAATCCATTTCTGCCTTTTGGCCCAATTACAAATGGCTCTCTCCTTAGCTCCCAGTTAACTGGAAAAATAATTTTGCTAAGGTACTCATGGCTGCTATGGGTTGATGTGCCTTTGGAGATTCAATGGCTTCATCAGCACACATTTTTGAGCACTTACTATGTGCTCAGTACAGAGCATAAACAATAGATAATGCAAGAGGAATCACATACTGTCTTTATTCTCAGAAAGCTTTGAATTTCATTGGGAAGACAGGACATATGCACATTAAAATAATACTAAGGAACAAAAAGAGATGACTAAGTCTATATCAAATTTAAAAACTTCTGTGTACCAAAGGAAATAAGAAAGGGCAACCCATAGAATGAGAGAAAATATTTGCATACCATACATCTGATAAGGGGTTAATAACCAGAATATATGAAGAACACGTTCAACTCAAAAACAGCAAACAAAAAACAAATAATCTGACTTAAAATGGGCAGAGGATTTGAATAGACATTTCTCCAAATGAGATATACAAATGGCCACTAAGTACATGAAAAGATGCTGTACATTACTAACCATTAGGAAAATGCAAATTAAAACCATAATGAGATACCACTTCACACCTAATAGGATAGCCATTATCAAAAAGAAAACACAAAATAAGTGTTGATGAGGATGAAAGAATTTTGTGCATTGCTGGTGGGGATGGATATAAAATGGTGCAGCAGCTGTGAAAAACGGTATGAAGGTTCCTCAAAACACTAGGAAAAAAAATAGAATTAGGATATGATCCAGCAATCCTCCATCAGGGTATGTATATGAAATAACTGAAAACAGGATCTAGAAGATATATTTGCACTCCTATATTCATAGCAGCATTATCAGTAATAACCAAAAGGTGGAAGCAATCCAAGTGTCCATTAACAGATGAATGGACAAAGAAAATGTGGATATACATACAATGGAATATTATTCAGCCATAAAAAAGAAAGTAATCCTGTTACGCGCTATAATATGGATAACCCCCCTTGGCTTGGCGCGGCCCCTCACTGAGACGTGCCACTTGCGTACCTCAACGCAGGGCACCCCGGGGCCAGTGGACCAGCCTACAATCCCACTCCCCCCGTGGATCTCTGATGGGGCTGGTGGAGGGAGGAGCCTCCGGCCAGTGTCGGGAGGGCAGGGAAGAGGAGCCCGCCCAGATTGCCACTCCACCACACCCTGGGCAAAGGCCCCAGGTAAACTCCCTGTTTCTGGGAGGCAGACACTATCTCTGTGGCCCGCAGTTTGGAAGAACCCCAAGCTGATTTCTGGTTGGGAGAGGGGAGCCCGGAGCGCTCTGGAGCTAGATTGAAGCTGCCGTAAAGCACTCCCGGAGGGCATCCGGGTCGACCCGTGCTGGGGAGATTCAAAGAGGAACTGTGTGCTGTAGGACCCTCCCCCGAGGAGCTCAAACCGTGGAGCTGGAGATTACTACACAGATAGCCGCAGCACCGGGAGAAAAGTGAGAGATCCAGAGGAGGCCTTATCCAGGGCCACAAAAGCACCCAAAGCATCTCTTCCAGAAACCAGAAACTCTTCCTGGGCAGGGTAGGGCAGGGCACAGCTTTTATGTCCCAGCTGATAGACGAGGATTGCAGAAGACACGCCTCAGCCCTATACTGAGCGCACAGAGTGGGGAGGAGTCCGGCAAAAGGAGGCGGAGTATCAAAAAAAAAAATACATGCCCTGCGGGCCCCCTTTGTAAGGCTCAACAGCCCCACCTAGTGCACACAGAGTGGGAAAATGCCCCGATAGCGAGGTGCA
>NW_007746189.1:1332-1935 GCF_000696425.1 Galeopterus variegatus | reverse complement strand
CAGACAAGAAAAAAGAAAAAAGTATCAAAGACATTGAAGAAAATCTGAGAGAGACATTAGACAACCTTAAGCGCTCAAATATCTGAGTCATGGGTAGTATTCCAGAAGGGGAGGAAAAAGGAGAATGTATGGAAAACATATTCAACAAAATAGTGGCTGAAAACTTCCTAGGCATAGGAAAAATCACAGATCTTCAGATCCAGGAAGCTCAAAGATCTCCAAACATATTCGAGCCCAAAAGGTCTTCTCCAAGACATGTTATAGTCAAATTGGCAAAACTCAAAGACAAAGAGAGAATTTTAAAAGCTGCAAGAGAGAAGCATCAAATCACCTATAAGGGAGCCCCAATCAGGCTAACATCAGACTTTTCATCACAAACCCTAAAAGCTAGAAAGGAATGGGATGATATATTCAAAATACTAAAAGAAAGATTGCCAGCCAAATGAAGGGCAGATAGTATATTTCTCAGACAAACAAAAACTGCGGGAGTTCATCACCACAAGAAATTCTCAAGGGAGTACTGGGTTTGGTTCCTGAAAAATAACTACCATTGCCAAAAAAACCCAAGTAAAATCAAAACCCATGGGGCCGGCCCATGGCTCA
>NW_007746189.1:0-434 GCF_000696425.1 Galeopterus variegatus | reverse complement strand
TACTATAATAAAAATGACAATCATGAAAAGAAAACAAATGAACAAAATCATTAGCGGTAACCTCAGGAACCAACAAACGCAGAAAAGAAACAGCAAAACAGAAAGCAGGGAACAAAAGACACCTAAGACAATTAACAACCAATAAAATGCTAGGACAAAATCAACACCTCTCAATAACAACTCTTAATGTAAAGGGTTTAAATTCCCCAATGAAAAGANGTGATCCACCATATTAATAAAATCAAACACAAGGACCATATGATCATCCCTATTGATGCCGGAAAAGCATTTGATAAAATCCAACACTCGGCTCTCTCTCCACCTTCCGCCATCTTCCGCCGTTTTCCACCACCTTCCTCCTTTGAGAGTCGCACCTGGGTCACGGCCCCATCCTCCCTTCAGAACCGCGGAGAAAGGAAGTGCACGCCTCTGGC
>NW_007746188.1:13421-13816 GCF_000696425.1 Galeopterus variegatus | reverse complement strand
GTGTGAGATAATTATTGCAATGAGAAAGGCAGTTCCATCAACAGGGACAAAACTTATGACCAGTTTTTAAGGCTCCAGCTAGAGAAGATGATGCATTACGTATCTCAGTGTAGGCCAAGAACATAGCACTGCTGATCAGCAGGCACTGGGTGACTATTTTAAGTGCAGCAGATGTGGGTAGCAAGGACAGGAGTGAACAGGAGCCTGAGTGGCCTCAGCCTGAACAACTGCCCGTCAGGGGCCCTCCTGCTGCTCTGACTCTGAGTAATTGTCCTTTAAAAGCAATTGCTGGCCCTGCCTGTGGACTCCTTGGCCTGTACCTTGGTTCACAGATGGTGCCCCTCTGCTTTTGTCCAACTCTCTAACTTTTCTTGTCCCTGCCTGACTTTATATGC
>NW_007746188.1:9784-12076 GCF_000696425.1 Galeopterus variegatus | reverse complement strand
AAATGGGATTAAAACCCAGCTGTGCATTCTTCTATATTTTTAACCTCCCCTCTCTCTTTCTCCTGTCAGGCTATTATCCCCAAGTTCCAGAATATTTCCTCCATTGCTTCTTCAGTCCTATAGGTGTAGCAGCTTTTCATTTTCACAAACCCTCCAGGTACTGCACCATCCCTTGTTGATTTTATGTAACCCTGGCCACACCCTTGTAAGTAGTCCCTTTAATAAAGTCCCTCCTGTCATCTCTTCTGAATATACCATCTGTTTCCTCCCAGGACCCTGACTCAGACAGACTGTGTGTTAGAGGATAACTTTGTTGGGGGAGGTATTGGCATGGTGAGATATGTGGGAAATTATCTTCACGTGGAGATACACACTGGAATATTCACCGATGACATTACATGGTGGCTGGAATTTGCCTTTAAGTACTCCTGAAAAAAGGTCTGTAGAGATAAATGAAACAAGAGGGATATATATAGCTAATTATATACCATTGGGTATATATGGGGATTCATTATACCATTTTCTCTAGCTTTGTGTATATTTGAAAAAAATCATAATACAAAGAAAGAACACTTGTATTCTAACTCTATATCAGCTGTTTAGTTAACTAAACAAAAGGACAATAATACTGAATAAATTTTACTTAAAGGGCCAACAAAGATAAGAGATAGGCCCTCTGGTTAAGAGCATGAACTTTGGTGATGAAGACCTGGGTTTAAATGTCACTTCAAACAGTGATTGGGCAAATGGAAAAGCTTTCTAATTACTTCTCAGTCTCATTTTCTAATCATTAATATGTGGATAATATCTATACCATTAGGCTACTATTAAAATAATTAAATAAAATAATGCACATAATCTGCCTGGTACCTTATAGATGCTTCATAAGTCATAGCCGACACTGCTCTCATATTAATTATAATATATACATTCAATACATACAATGAAATTGAGTTTGGGGTGATAAGGAGGGGAAAAAAAGAAAAGTGGCAGCTACCAAAAATAGATATTTGTGTCCTCTTATATAGGTTGGACTTGTTGTGATTTCTTTGTCACTGGAGACCTACAATTTCTTACAGGTTAATTGAACTGTATCATTTGAGATAAAATGTGCGGTCAAAGCTATTTAAATAGCATATAGTAATTGGGAAACTAGTTTAATGGAGAAAATCTCAAAGGGACCCCGTTTTTTTCTATTTGACAGAATGAATGTTTTAACACCTAAATAGGAGCACCACATTGGTTCAAGCCTTTTAATTGGGTTGATTTTCATTCTAATTGCATGGAAAGTTAAAATCACATTACATTAAGACCACGAAGAAGCACAGATGTTTTGCGATTTGACTTTCTGTCTGTCCCTCTCAATGGTTCAAAGAAAAGACATAGTGATGTGTTATGGTGCACATTTGTTTTAATATTTGGCTAGAGGTTCTTGATAAATTATTAACTGATCAACATGATGTCGTGTGAAAGGGCCATAAAATAAAATTATGTCTCCACTAAGACAAGCGAGTGGCAAAGAGGCCTTCATTAGCAGCGTCTACACATGAACAAAGAATGACAAATTGAAACAGTTCTGCTAGTAACATCAAGTCCAAAAATCACTCTAACCTGATATAGTCACTTGATTGAGGAAGAATTGCTTGAGGCTTTAAAATTTCTAAGTAATTGCCCCTGTTTTCTCCCTCACATTAGTTTAGCTGTGTCTGCAAGCACAGATGGTCTGCCCTCTGTTTTACCTTAGCTGATTTAGCTGGTTAAGCTTGCCGCTTAACTGGGGCAAAACAAACTCTCTCAGGGGTCCCTTGGGTCCCTGTCAAGAGACACTCTCTTAGGTGGCTCCAGTGGACCCACCCCCAGTACTCTTTGCCTTTCTACACACTCCTCTAATGTCCTGTTTTTGGTGTCATGCTAAGATTGGTGAAGACTAATACATTTAAATTTTTATCAGCTTCAGGGAGCTCAGAATTTCAAGAGGAATCCGAATCTCAAGTGTAAAATGTGTGAAGCTCTAGTGGGTAAAATGTGGGACACAGCCCACATGCGGGGTGAGAAAATGTGGATAATCGGAGGGAGTTCGGGCTGCGGACAGTTGGTGAGGGCATCAGAAGGTAGTCTCTAGCCAGCCTACAGCTGCCCATGTCACTTGCTGTCAAGGCCTTGAATGAGGCACAAAACAAACCAATCCCATATTCAGCCTGGAGACAGGCGTTCCACATAATCTCTTCTTCTCCAACATGTACAGAACACTTACCTTAGTGGTACCAAAACGCTTCCATTCATTATGCTGCC
>NW_007746188.1:8945-9518 GCF_000696425.1 Galeopterus variegatus | reverse complement strand
TATATGTTTATATTCAACAGAGATCTTCGGGAGACAATGTTTTAACCTAGCAGTTCCCAAAGTGTACTTCCTCAGAATAGTGTTCCCAGATATGTCAAGAGGTTTAGTGAATGCTGAACTCTACACCTGCTTCTTAGTGATGTAATACATGAAATGCCAACAATTAGAGGCTCTGAGAAGTCTTGCAGTAAAGAGAACTATTTGGCTTCATATATAACCCAGCTTTTCCCAAACATTTTTTTCTTTGCACACTTATTTTCCAGCCTGTGAAACAGTGTTCCAGAGAACACTAGCTTATAAAATGCTGGTTAGCTTAGTGGTTCCAATCAATGGATCATAAATCTTGGGGTGATAAAACACAGGGTATATGGGATGGGGGACTAGGGAGTAAAAATGCAGAACTAGGGATCCATGAATCCATATGTTTACCAGGCATTACTTGTAGACTTAATAAATAATATAGCTCATAAATATATGGGTAACATTTCTCACATATATGAAGATGTTATAATTTATTAGATACGAATCCATGTAAAAGCACCACTGAGCTTTTTAGTAGATTTTTTGTGTGTT
>NW_007746188.1:7527-8158 GCF_000696425.1 Galeopterus variegatus | reverse complement strand
CATCATTGCCCTGCAGCATCTTTTACTAACGCTCTGGATTAACTGAACTTTAAGAAATGTTCACATTTAAATCATGCCCCCTCCCTCTGAGGTTGAAAATGCAAACTGGCCAGGAGCACAACCAGATGCAGCAGGACTTGGCTTCTGCTCTTTGGTGCTGGTGTCCACGCCCCAAAAAGGTGGCTGAGCCAGCGCTATTGGCAAGAGCAGTGCACTAACTTTATCTGGGGAATGGAGGCCTGCCACGGGGACTCGGGAACTCTTGGACTTTCTCTCATTTTTCTTAATGACTCGGTATCCGTGGTTGTTGACCTGGATGAAATCCAATCCAGAGCAGCAACATTATATCTAATTCCCTATTTTATTCTCAGCTATGAGTTTTTGACATGTTCA
The DNA here is from genome assembly GCF_000696425.1 of Galeopterus variegatus. Taxonomy (NCBI): domain Eukaryota; kingdom Metazoa; phylum Chordata; class Mammalia; order Dermoptera; family Cynocephalidae; genus Galeopterus; species Galeopterus variegatus. Next base: position 7,765 of record NW_007746188.1, on the reverse strand, counting down.
TCTGGGAGTCTGGGTCAGAATTCTTTGATATCTTACTTCTCCAGGTCGTTTCTCCCCTTCATGATTTTAAATTGCTCATGTCACAGGGGGTTTACAGTTTCAGTTGATTTTTCTATGCTGCATACTCCAGACTGAGTTTCCACAGTTTTCAATTTGGAGATTATTTTAGGATCCCTTAAAAAGAAACATTGTGACTTTAAATGGCTAACAGTGAAAAGACCAAGGAGACTAAAACAGA
>NW_007746188.1:5293-6850 GCF_000696425.1 Galeopterus variegatus | reverse complement strand
CAGACTGAGTTTCCATAGTTTTCACTTTTGAAGATTATTTTAGGATCCCTTGAAAAAGAAACATTGTGACTTTAAATGGCTAACAGTGAAAAGACCAAGGAGACTAAAACAGAAATGTGCATTTTTTTTAGTAATTTCTAACTTCAAAGTTCTTTCAGAAGAAGCATGGCTATTCTTTCTTGGTTTTGCCGAGTTTCCATTTTGCTCATTTGCTAGTAAAAAGATAATTAACATTTATAGCTAAAGGACTCTGACTTGGAGCCAACTAACAATAAGATTGTCTACATAATATAAAGCACCCAGATTAGTACAATATGAACTAGAGGAGTTGAAGAACTGAAAGGAAGAAATTAGTTGATGATTCAAAATTCCTGGCTATAGGCACTTGTAAGAAAATAGAACATTCCAGTTTGAACTTGAGGGATTTTCAAATGTTTATATTGACTGTAGGCAAGTTTTTTCAGTTTTAAGTGCTGGGTATTTAGTGGACAATACTCTTTCATGAAAAAGCATTTCACAATTGTAATTCACGATCTTGGGAATTACTAATTCTTTATTCATTCGGCCATTTAAGCAGGAGTGACATCATTTTCGATGTGGACCATGTGTGCACGGTATCAAGTGCTTTCTGAAGAAATTGACCAGGTCATTTGGCTGTGTCCCTATGCTGGGTCTCATGAAAACGTTTGCCCAAGCAGAGAGTTCTGCTAGATGGAATAGAGGTATTCAGATGAAAATATGATGTTTGACTCTCTGGGGATCTGAATAAACTAGTTAAGCTTTGATGAATCCAAGCCTTATTTTGTTATTTGTTTTAAAATATGCAGAAGGGGGGAGGAAAGATGCCTTTTAGGAAGTCAAATTAAAGCATTACCAAGAGGGAGAAGGCCACAGTAAATAAAGAAGAAATAGCTAAGGGGAGATATAGAATAGCTTTTTACATGTCCTCTTTAAGAGGCACTTGGAGACTGAGGAGGAAAGGGGAGCTGGACCTAGGGGCATTCAACTCTGGTTGGGAAGAAGCCTGGCTGAGGATGGTGTCTCCCAGGCTTGTATTCCACAGACTGTACTACTTTGGGTGTTAATGGATGTGTTAAGGAAAAAGTGCACTGTGTTCAAGTAAATTTGAATACCACTGGGTTGCACAGGATTAAACAGATTTCTTTATTGTAGGACTTGTCGGAGGCTTTAATATACTTATGGGCATTGTAAATTTCCAACAGAAGAATATAGTATCAAATTTCCAAAGGTAGCTTAACAATAGAAGTCTTTTATAGACATGCTTATTAATATCTCCTCATGCGATGTTCCAAGAAAACCATTTTAGAAAATTATGGTATAGTTGAAAGGGTATAGTTGAAAAGGCTTTAGAAGCAAACACATTATGAGTGTAAATCCCAGCTCTACACTGTGTGATCCTAGGCAGATCACTTCCTAGTGTGAGTCTTAGGTTTGTTGGTGGTAAAATGTAGACTTTGATCTGTGCAATATAGGATCTTAGTAAGAATTAAGTAAAATAGTAATAAATATGAACTAAAATGATAAACAATGAAATAC
>NW_007746188.1:0-4728 GCF_000696425.1 Galeopterus variegatus | reverse complement strand
CTGCCCATGGGAGACAAATATTATTTCACCAATGCAAATTCACCAAAGACCCAATGACTCTTCTGAGGAGTATGATTTGGAGAGAAAAGTAATATATTTCATTAGAGGAATCACTAGTCTCGGCCTTTGTTCTTGGATTATCTCTAACTAACAGTGGTATAAAAAACTATCTACTGCAAAGGTAAGTTAAGATGCCTTGATTAGTAGAAATTATCTTAAAATCCATGTATTTACTCTCATAGGACCTTGTGTTCTCTCTCTCTCTCTCACACACACACACACACACACACACACACGCACACGCAAACACACACACACACACTCAGAGCTATGATTTGAGACTATGGAATAATATAGAATACAGATACCAATGTGTAAAACAAAAGAAAACCTTCAGAAATTTTACTGATCTCATGTTTCCCACCAACATTCAGAACACACAATACAATATCTCTAGCCCAGGTACATAAGAATTATGCTCTTAATTACCTTTAACAGCCCCTCCCAGTTTAGCTCCACAACTGCTCTATCTCACAATCTTTACAACCACCCACATCTCACGGAAAGCAGCCAAGAGATATCAGGGGACATGGGATGATTGAGTCTCCATATGTGACCCTCACAACAGATTAGAATAGTTCATCCTGGGGTAGGAGGGGAGGTTGTCTTAAGAGGCCCTAGCTCCAAAGGGTGGAGCTAATAAATCATCTCCTATTAGGATCAACACACTCCAACTTCATGGAAGGAGGGGACATTCAGAGTCATTAGTTCCCTCCCTGATGTTGAGGATCAGTAGATAAAAACTACAGAGCAAATTTGGGAGGCAGAAAACTCCAATTCCACTACTATAAATGCTCTAGGGAAAAAAGGCACACAGGTTGTACTAGCCCCAACTATTTATTTCCATTTAAAAGAACCCCTCACACCCAAGCAGCATTGTCAGTTAATGATTGAATTTATTTTCAAACCAACTGAGACGTGGGGCATCTACCATGCCCTACACTCTCCTCCTCCCCACACTCCCAGGCACACCCAATCAGGCAGTACTGGAATGTCTACAGCCAGTGAGAGAAGCAAAAGGCATTAACAATGAAACTGGCTGGAGTGGAAGAAGAAGCTCCCCCTTAGTAAGAGGGATTTAATTTCAAGCACAAACTGAAAGGTTCAGACTATTTGCTAGCTGCTATAAAGAATTCATCACAGACTGCCACATAGAATGGTATGGCTTATGGGACGTCTGGCTCTGGATCTAATCAGTCCTACCTGCTTCCAGTTGCTCCATTTTTAAGTTCTTGTCAATACTGAGTTCCTCGTTGTTTGAACTGTGTGAGATGATGTGTGACAGAAGGTCAAGGTTAAGTTCAAGTTTGGGGGAGCCAAAAAGGTCTGTGTTCAAGGTCCTGCTTTGGCACTTAGTAGTTGCATAGCCTTGATTGAGTCGTTTATCTCTAGGCTCTTGATCTGTAAGTTGCACATAAGCCAGCACACCACATAGAAAAATGAGACGATGCCTACATAGTACTATTCCAGATGTATAGTAAGTTCTCCATAAACACAGCTATTTTCAAAAAATATATTATCATATGATTTTTTAAAATCCACTTGACTTAAAATCAGTTCTAACTCACTTTGCTGTAGCCACATTCTTTCCCACTTGCATTCTCCTTTGAATGAAATAATGTGCAGCTTTTCTTACACATGGGCATAATTTTGCTTTCAACACTTCTTAGATTCAGGCCCAGTGCTTTTAAGAGCTACTGCATAAGAAGTATACAGTATTCAGTCTTGCTACTAAAAGAAGAAGATGAAAGAAGAGAAATGTTGAAGGAAATGCTGGAGTAAGTGTGGTAGGAGATCACCATGGAAAAAACCTGGGAGTATGGAAATTCTTTGCAGAGAATCAGACTGGCCTTGACCCTGCAGTCAGCACCACACATGGGCTCACCAAGAGTGGCAGCAATTTCTGCTCCACCACTTCACCACTGACATGGTTTTGAAGAGGGTGAGGTAGAATCAGAAGGAAAGATAAGTTCGCAGGAAGTGTGGTGGCTAAGGGAAGTTGAGAATTAATAGACAGGAAAGGTTGAGTGTCAAGATTTCACTCTTGTTTTGTTACCAAAGACATTATTCATAAGGGAGAATATGGGTTGGTGGGTTAGGTGGTAGGTCTCTGGCTTAATTTGCAAATGACCTTTCCTGTACCCACAGAGAAGAGGATACACAGTGTGTTGCTGAGTTTTAACAAATAATTATAACATTAAACAATGTCAAATACCAGGCCTAAAAAGAATAGGAGAAAAATGAAATAAGAGGGAAGAATATCAGGAATTTATTTAAAATGTATTCAAATCAAGGAAATAATGAGTTAACAAAAATCTCCCTTGCAAAGAAAATGCAAGCTCAGATGGCTTGACCAGTCACTTATACCATAATGGTATAATCTCAATGCCAAAACTTGCCAAAGATATGTATGAGAATGGAAAATTGTAGACCAACCTGTCTCATGAGAGTCTTTATCATGAAGGGATGTTGAATTTTGTGAAATGCTTTTTTGCATCTATTGAGATAATCATATGGTTTTTGCCCTTGATTTTGTTGGTGTGGTATATCACATATTTTTGGACTTGCATATGTTGAATCATCCTCACATCCTTCGGATGAATCTCACTTGATCATGGTGTATAATTTTTTTCAAGTGTGGCTGTATCCTGATTGCTAATATTTTGTTGAGGATTTTTGCATCTATGTTCATCAAGGATATTGGCCTGTAATTTTCTTTTTTCTTTTATCTTTTTCTACTTTGGGTATCAGGATGATGCTGGTCTCATAGAATGAATTTGGGAGAATGGCTTCTGGTTCAATTTTTAAGAATAGTTTGAAGGGAATTGGTATTAATTCCTCTTCAAAGGTTTGATAGAATTCAGCTGTAAACCCATCCAGTCCTGGGCTTTTCTTTGTTGGAAGATTGCTGATTACTGTTTCAATCTTGTGTTTGTTCTTGAAATTAACATGAAATGCTTATAAATACAATATGATGAAGGAAAATGGCCTCCCAATCTCTCTCAGGCATGCAGGTATAAAAATCCTAAACAAAATATTATCAAAGAATGCAAAAAAAAAAAAAAACACAAAAAAACAAACATATACAGGATAATACATTAAGAAAAGGTGGGTTTATCTCAGGAATGCAAAGTTTATTTGATATTAGAAAATCGGGTAATGTTACCCACTTCATTGGAAAATGAAAGAACAAGAATCATATCATTCCAATAGATGTAGAAAAAGCATTATGAACTAACACCCATTTATGATTTTTTTTAACTCTTAGCAAACTACACATAGAAAGGAATCTATTAAAAGAGTTTCTACCAAAGAAAGAACTTCATGAAGCATCATAATTTATGGTGGAAAATTAAAAGCTTTGTCTTTGAGATTTGAAATAACACAAAGATACCTGCTGCTATCATCAATTTTATTCAATATAGTATTAGAGATTCTAGCCAGAACAGTTAGATAAGAAAAAGAAATAGCAAAATGAAAACAGAAAGAAACAAAAGTGCTATTACTCACAGATTTCTTGATCCAGTATGTAGAAAATCCAAAATAGACAAAGATAAATTATTAGCATTAATAAGAGAGATTAGCAAAGTTGCTGAATACAAAATCAAAACACTAAAATGAATTACATTTCTATATACCAGAAGCAAAGAGAAAATTAAATTTTGTAACCATTTAGAATGTCATCCAACATATAAGGAACCTTGGAATAGGTCTAACAAGAGGATTATAGAGAAAATTATAAAAGTTCATTAAAAGATGCTCTGGTATTCACAGTTATGTTTGTTTGCCCCTATTCTGGACACTTCCTGCTCTTGGTGTGACCAACGTGACTTGCTTTGAGCAATGAAAGATGAGTAAAAGCTTCATGAACCATTGTGCTCTTCAGCTCTTTCCCACAGCCAATGCAACCAGCAATGGTCCAGATGATAGATACTTCATCAGACCGGGTTCCTGAGTGAGGGTGACACAGAGCATATCCTCAGTTAACCCACAATGGGCATGTAGCATAAGCAAAAACTAAACCTTATGTGAAGCCACTAAGCTTTTGCAGTAAACACAGCATAATTTGGCCTATCCTGCCTATTGCAGATATTAAGGAGTCCACAAATATGAAGATAAATCAAATTTAAGGACTGTAAAACTCAATAATCAAAAACACATCAATTCTTCCAATATATTTTAAATAGAACTTGAAATTTTTGTTCTAATAGCCAAGAAAGGCAAGTCACTCAAAGATGAACAAAGATGGGGAACTTGTCATTCCAGATGTCAAGACTCATTATGAAGTTACAGTTTTTAAGAGAGTGTTAAATGGGCACAAGAATAGACAAAGATTGATGGAACACCATTAAGAGCCCAGAATCAGACCCACACATATATGTATTCTTAAAGTATGACAGAGGTTAAAGCAGTGAGGACAGGTTGGATTTTTCACCTTTTCAAAGAAAGGTGCTGGGACAATTGGTTACCCATAGTGAAAGAATGAAATTGGACTCTTTTTTTATTTCATCCTGTAGTGGATTGAATTATGTCCCCCTAAAACTCATTGAAGCTTGGAATGTTTCCTCAGTGGTGAAATGCTGTAGATTCATTGAATTGTGTCCCCCAAATGTCATATACTAGAAGCATAATCCCCATGGTAGCTGTTAAGGGTGGAAAATCCTGTTA
>NW_007746187.1:13547-13818 GCF_000696425.1 Galeopterus variegatus | reverse complement strand
GCGGCTCCCTCGTCGCCATGAGTCAATAAGCCTGACGTCCAATTAATGACAGGGTTGGCCCTGTGGTGTGGAGGACGTCTCGGAACCTGGGTTAATGTGGGGGTGGGAGAAGTCAGGGACCGTGATGGGGGCAGCGCCGGGGCATGGGATGCTGCAGAATGGAGTCAGTGTCAGCCCCAGACAGATGAGACTAAGCCCTGGAGGTGAGTTCTGGATCCCCTAGGTGACAAGCTCTCCTCTCTTTCCCTCCTCGGAGTACAGACAGGGATAG
>NW_007746187.1:7552-8573 GCF_000696425.1 Galeopterus variegatus | reverse complement strand
CCAAAACTGGTGGCAGGCTGGATCTGGCTCACAGATAAGAGTTGGGGCCAACTGTGAGCAGAGCACCCATCATCTCAAGAACCACCTCAAGAGAGGACTTGGCGTGGTCAAGTGAGGGGCCCACTGTAGCTGGTCCAGAGATTTCAGGGTCACCTTTGGAGTTCAAGTCTTCTAGCACACGCCCCCCCATCTCCCATCCCACGTTCCCAGAGCCCACTCCTTCCATCAATGCAGCACAGGAGACTTCCAGGGGATGGGTGCAGTCCTCGACTCCTCCACCCCGAGTCTGATGGTCACGGCATCTTGCCCCCACAGTGTAGTTTTCTAAGCTCTTGGGTAGAACTGGACCTGTATTTCTGGGTCTCCCTCACAACCTGTGGGCCTCTGCTTCCCTCTGTTGCTGGAAACTCAGAGCTTGGGGGGGCCCAAGGGATGAGCAGAGACCCTACACACATGGTCTGGAACTGGGCATGGTTCCTGCCATTCTCCTCAGAATTCCCTGAGATGCCCAGTCTTCCTAGCACATCTGCATCCTACCTGTGTCCCTGCACCTCTGGCATCCCTTGGGCAACTTGCTGTCCTTGTGTCAGGCCATCTGTGGATGCAAAACCCTGGAGGTAAGGTGGCAGGTAAGCAGGGCACATGAAGCCCAGTGAAGCCACAAAAGGCTGGAGTAAGACTCTAGTCTACCCAGGATTAATTTTTAATAAAACCCTCAGGTTTATCCAAGAGCGTTTTCTTTGTAAAAGCAGGAATAGATACCAGATGAAGAGCTTCAAATTGGTAAGACTAAGACATCTAGGTTACACTGCATGGCTATCAAAGACAGTGGGAAAATAAAGATGCTTTTTAAACAATCTCCATTCACAAGTCTTGGTTTTATTTAGTATACATTATAAGGTTAAATTATGGTAAGATGCTGTATGTAGAGCTGCCTGGAATTTGGATATTGTTTTCCACTGCTAAGTGGATAGCAATTTTTTAGTATCAACTTGGAAACGAGTCATGAGCTTGAGAATGT
>NW_007746187.1:4940-5956 GCF_000696425.1 Galeopterus variegatus | reverse complement strand
AAATTTGACTGTAATAACTCCAACATTCCTACAAAGCTAGTCGTATCCACCCATGCTGTTCTGACTGCTGTAGCTGGTCCCGTGACAGCCACTCACCGCTGGGCTCTCCAGGCCACTGTAGCAGGCCTGGGCTGCGGACACCCCCATGCCTTGCATCACCTGTCTGCTGTAAGCCCCGTTGCTAGCTCCCATTGTCGTCGAATTCAAAAAGTTCTATTTATCTATGCTACATGTTGGCCCTGTCTTTGGACATAGCTGCCACGGCTTCTTTGTTAGTGGCAAACTCAACATCTGCTTTGCCTGTCACTCTTCCATCAGGGCCGATCTCAATGTGGATTTTCACAGGGTTGAGTGGAGAGAAGCTGTAGATGTTGTCCTCGGTCGCTTTGTATGGCAGCCCNTTTTTTTTTTGTTGTTAAGAACTGAAAGTTTAAATCATTTTTAAGTTCACACTGTGTATAGTAGAATTAAAATGAATTCTCTGCCACCACCCACTCGTTTTGCTACCTTTGGCTGAGTAGACAGTCTAGGCCAGTCACTGTGAAAAATTCTTTAAGAAAAAATTTAGTTAACAGAAAATTTAATGTTTCACTTAGCAAAATACACCCAAAGGAAATCACAGTACAAAGAAAGCTATTGTCAAGGCCTCACCAATTCCTACAGTATTAATATTGTGTCTCAATTCTCAAATCTAACTTTTAAAAGCTTAAACTTAACCTAAAGGATTTTAAATGAAAATATAAACGAAAATGAACCAACATGAGAAAAGTTTCTCTTTGAACTGGGATCTAGCACCTTTGAGTTTTCCAGAAAGGCACATCTCCCCAAAGTGTTCACTGTGATGCGGTGTGAGAGATCCACATTTAACATACTTAAACTTTTTTAACTCAGATATCATCACTGAAGACTACTACCAAAATGTTCATTGAGAAAAGCTGAAAATAGTTTTAGCTTACGCACTATCTCTCGCTACAAGAAAAGCCTGCATGAGAAAACACTGAGGAGGTAATCTTTTA
>NW_007746187.1:0-3164 GCF_000696425.1 Galeopterus variegatus | reverse complement strand
GCATTCTTTCTTTCTTGGCTCAGCTGCGGCAAACTTAGAGAGCTACAACCCCCAGGGATACAATGAATGTTCCAACAATGTGAAATCGCAGATGCCCAGCCAGAAGGCCACGCATTTAAGGTTATCAAAGCACTGGAAGCCATCGTAGTTATTGTTGTTCAACACCAATGTCCTCCCTGGCTGATGAAGAAATAAACTGAGGGTCCTGGAATTTAATCATGTCAATGCACTCTTTTTTACATTATTAACTGAAGAAAAATCAGTGCCCTTTAAAGATTTTTTAAGATGAGGAAAAAAAAAAGTCAGAAGGAGCCAAATCAGGACTGGATGCCTAATGATTTCCCATTTAAACTGTCATAAAACTGCCCTTGTTTGATGAGAAGAATGAGCGGGACCATTGCCGTGGTGGAGAAGGACTCTGGTGGAGCTTTCTCAGGTGTTTTTCCGCTAAACCTGTCTTTCTCAAAACACTCTCATAATGAGCACGTTATCATTCTTTTGCCCTCCTGAAAGTCAACAAGCAAAACGCTTTGAGCATCCCAAAAAACTGTGGCCATGACCTTTGCTCTTGAATGGTCCACTTTTGCTTTGACTGGACCACTTCCACCTCTTGGTAGCCATGGCTTTGATTGTGCTGTGCCTTCAGGATAATGTATTCATCTTGTTACAATTCTTCGAGGAAATCCATCAGGATCTTGATCCCACTTGTTTAAATTTCCATTCAAAACTCTGCTCTTATCTGCAGCTGATCTGGGCACAACAGTTTTGCTACCCACTGATTGGAAACTTTGCTCAACTTTAATTAGGGCAGGAACATGATTAATTTTTTTCCTCACAAATTGATGTGGATGGTCTGCTGCTGTGGGCTTCATCTTCAAAATGGTCTCGTCCCTCCTTAAAATGAGTTATCCATTTGTGAACTTCTGATTTCTCTGGGGCGTTATCCCCATAAACTTTTCGTAAAGCATCAATGATTTCACCGTTCTTCCACCCAAGCTTCACCATAAATTCGATGTTTCTCCTTGCTTCAATTTTAGCAGAATTCATGTTGCTCAGATAAGGGGCTCCTTTCCACTGATGTCTTTCCTTCTTAGTGCCACAAACTGGATCCTTAAAGAACAACTGCGGATGCCTTCAGTGGGAGACACTCTGGTAGGTAATGAATTGTCCACCGTGGAGAGCAGGACTGATTTCGGTTTTCATCTAGCAGGCACCACGGCTCACAGGGTGGTGGCTCCCTGGGGCTGGGGCTGGGCTCCAAGCTCCTCCAGGAAAGAACTGAGTGCAGCTGCCAGGAGGTCCTTTAAACTCCTGGGTTGACACAATTAAATCTCACACTAGGTCCACCCTCAATCTATGCACAGGGTAATACAGAGGATGACAGGAGGGAAACACCCCACTTGCCTTGATGAGACTTGCTCAATTCCTGAGCTTCTATACAGAGAACTCTAAGTGGGACCAGGGCTTCACCCTCCTATACACCTTTGTGATCTGGAGAGGCCCTTCGAACATTTTCACCAGGAGCCCACTCTGCCCTTCATTTTGTAAGTGTATTTTAAGGCATACAGCCAGGAAATGCAAGTGTCCTAATTGCTCACAAAGTTCCACCCTGAAACAAAACCCCACGGGGGCCCCGGCCTCAGGACTTTACTGTGGGCTTTTTCGCTCTAAGACTTACCACCGTGGAGAGCAGGACTGATTTCTGTTTTCATCTAGCAGGCACCACGGCTCACAGCCACACAGTCCCCAATTCCACCTGAGGCTTAACAATGCAGAGGGCTCCGGGGAAAGTCCAAGGGCGTTTGTTCTGCACCTGGGGTCCGAGTCGCCACGCTCCCACTCTCACACCCGCCACCTCGGTCGTCCCTCCGAGCAGCTAGAGGACGGCGGAAGGCGGGGGACTCCGCAGTCGTCCTGAGGCTGTTCAGGTTTCTCTGCCATCATCGTGGAAACCCCCCACAGCGCGTCCCGGGCGGGGCTTCCGAGGGCGGGGTCAGGCCCGCGGCGGGCCCAGTACTGAGTTCAGACCCGCGGAGCAAACGCCGCGTTGACGGAACCGCGCCCGCTCACGGCGCTCCCGAGCCAGGCTCCGCCCCGCGCCCGGGGAACCCGCCCCCTAATTTGTGAATTATTAAAGTGTAATTTTAACGTGATAAAGTGCAATGTGAGAACCTCAATCTCTTCATCACAGATGCATCTTCCTTCAGTCAAAAGAATTTTGAAGATGTTTTAATGTATGTAATGCTTTTCTTATTCTATGTGGTACATTTTGTAAAATAGTAACTTTATATAAGTACCCTGGTCATGGCACTAAATAAGTAAGTACCAAAAGCCTATTATGAACTGAGCACTACCTAGACAAAACTGATGCAAAAAAGAGATGTTAGAAATACTACCTGTCTCCAGGGAACATACATGCAATTTACATATAAGTGTGACACAATCAGAAAACAAGAAAGATATTATGCAGTACGTATTTTCTAGTTTATTAGACTGGAAAAATATTCAGAGATTATATTTATCTTTCATTTTAGAAATGAGGGCACTGAGATACAGAGAGGAGAAATGATTTGCCAAATATCACAGAGATCACAGACCTGGTTTAGTGGAGTGTAAAGGAACCCAGGTCTCATAGGTAGATCAATGGCATTTAAACGTGTTTCACTGTAACCCATGGTAAGACATCAAGCCCACACACACACACACACACACACACACACACACACACACACACACACACACACACATTTTACTGTGCTATTGATTATATGACACATCAGTATTATGTTTACCACTAAATAGAGAAGAGATTACCTAGTATGCAGAAAAATAATGCGAAGACACCTTGAAATCCAAGATACATCCCAATTTCCAAGAAGTTAAAAGGTGAAAAAACCCCACCTATCTTAATACAATTTTTGCACACATGTACTATACAGCTAAAACAGAAATTTTACATGTGATTTCCTCTATTCTATTCTGTTTATTTTTAAAAAATGATGTTCTGGGTTCACTAAATTAATTTTACCACCCACTAGTGAACTGACCTGACAAATATTAATCTACATTATGTATCACAGGTAATTAGGGACCTTGTTTGTCTGGGGCCTGAAGCCCCACACCCCTTCTTGTGAGACCACTCCTACGTGACAATCTGCTCAGAT
>NW_007746186.1:13295-13820 GCF_000696425.1 Galeopterus variegatus | reverse complement strand
GGCACATGAGTCTTTGTGACCGGGTCTGGAGGAGGGTGTTGCAGGCAGTCGGGCGGGCAGATGGTGGTGTGATCAGAATCCCTCCTGTCCTCCACATGGCTGGTGGGGTCCAGACATCACTCCCTCTGACACCACATCTGCCCAGGCCCCTTCCTCTTTGGGAATCCTTCCCCTGTCCCCATAAGCTTCCTCTTTCCCATAACATCCTCCCTGGGCCTTGGGAGAGTTGACGGCCACTCACCGTCCTGTTTCCGTCCCAGGAGCTACTCCAGGGTAGCCCAGGCCCTGTGCACAGCTGTCCCTTCTGCCTGCGCCGTCTGCGCAGCAACCCCTCCCGCCCGCGGCTGCAATTGCTCCTCCGTCTGTGCAGCCCGCTCTGCAGCTGGGGCTGGGCCTGGGATTCCAAACTCGCCAGTCATCGGAGCGCTGAGTGGGGAGCCAGTGGTGGCCCTGGAAGCATACAGAGCCCCCCAGCCTGAGGCCCGGGCACCCCACCCCTGTGGCAGGTCGCAGGCGGTCTCTGTC
>NW_007746186.1:10910-11975 GCF_000696425.1 Galeopterus variegatus | reverse complement strand
CCCTTCTTTCCTCTTTCCTTCTCAGGGGCCCTGCCTGTCTGAGAGGAGCGGCAGAGAGATGATGAGAGGTGGTCAGCTCGGGGCAAGAGGCAGGGCTGCCACCTGCTTGTGGACAAGGGGAGGGAACTGCAGACAAGGGAGAGCCCCTGTGGGGACATGCTGGGGGCCAGGTGGCTGGGTGTGGGGACAGCTGGGGCCCTTTTGCCTCTGTCCTCTGGCCTGAGGTGGGGAGACCACTTCCTTTCCCACTCAGTGTCCCTTGTGTCTCTAGGATACTACCGAGGAGTCCCTAGTACCATCGTTAGGACCCTGTTCTGGGTCTTCTTTGGGCCTCCAGGAGTGGGGGGCATGGGTAACAGGCCCTGCTGTAAACCGCTGAAGGCCAGAGCAGGTGGAGGGCCTGGCCCCGCCTGGCCCCAGGAGCCCATCAGAACCCAGCTGAGGCTCTGCCAGGAGAGGAGAGCACCCCTATGTTGGCACAGTGGAGGCTCTATGGAGAGTCTAGAGATTGAAGGGGCTCCAGAATGCTGCAGTTCAGCACCCTCCACAGGGCTGTGGCATCTCTAATGGGGAGCGGACTCTGCCTACCCTGTTCCACCAAGGGCCCCCCACCTCCTGAAGCAGTCAGGCCTCTGGGGCAGCCCCAGTCCTCAGAATGCTTCCTTCAGAGGGGTACTGCCCTGCCCCCACAGTGTGATTATGCATCTTCTCTTCCTTGTGACAGCCTGGTCATGCCGGGGACCTAAACTTCTACCTCCAAAATATCCTCTGCCTGCTGGGACTCCCTGTGGACTCAGCCATGGCCAGAGGTCTGCCAAGTAGAAATGCCTGCTCCAAGGGCCCTGGCTCCTTCCTGGCTTATCCAGCCCCCATGGGGCTTCCAACCCCTGCCCCAGGGAGAGGCAAGGCCACTGCCTCAGTGGCTCCAGCTGGGTGGGTAGAAGGTGTGTCTGGTTCATCCGCCTTCCTCTACCCACTGCCTCCATCCTGTTCTCCCAAGGAACCTCCTGTTTCTGTGGCTGAAACCCTCATTCTCAGGAAGTTTTTGCTCAAAGCTACCCCCAG
>NW_007746186.1:7943-9499 GCF_000696425.1 Galeopterus variegatus | reverse complement strand
TGCCTAAGGCCTAGGGACGGACTGCCTTGATCAGAAAGAGCTTCCCCTTTCAAGGAGTTTATAGCTCAGTGAAGGTGTTACGGTTAACACAGGAACTTCTACGATTTTTAAAATATTTTATTGTACAAAATTTTGAGGCCATAGAAGAGTTTAAAGAAACAAAACAAAACAAAAAAATATATATAACTCCAATAATCAAACTGCCCAGAGAGACCTTTGTTAGCATTTTGGAAGGTTTCCAAAAACACAAAACTGGACTTATGCGAAGTCTTCCATTTTGAAATCTGCTTTTCCCCTGGAGCATTACGTATTCTCAGAAAATAGAATTAGTCCCTGCGTGCTATTCTGCTGCCTGGGGCTTGATAATGTAGTTATCTACCCCTCTGGGGGGCTGATGGTGCTGTGCTGGGTGTGGTGGGCACACTGGAGGGAACTTGGGAATAGGCTTGAACCTGGCACCTGAGCTGAGTCTGGAAGCAGGAATAGGAGTCAGCCAGGTGAGCAAGGGGTGGAGATGGGCCTGGGCAGGCTGCNGGATGGTTGGACAATTAACTGGCCACCAAGGCAGAATGCCATTGGGCCCTAACAGAGCGGCAAGCAGAGTGCCAGCAGGTTAGAGCTCTGTCCAGAGAGGGGTGCAAGCTGAGCGCCAGTGGAGGAGCAGGATCTGGGTAGGCAGGGAATGAGAGAAGGAATTCCAGCCTGACGGGATGGCTGGAGCAAAGCCAAGGAGGTAGGAACACGCCTTTTGTGTTGGTGGCGAGTTAGCAGCCTGGTGGGTTTGGAATATAAGATGCCGCGTGAGGGCTGTGGGGGGCAGAGAAAGGGGAAGTGGGATGGAAGGTCCCGTCTCAGCCACACAGGAGCCTGGAGAGGTGCGGGTGGGGGGAATGAGGAACAGATGGACTGGTGTCCCCAGCTCTCCCTGCCTGCTGCATTCCTGGGGACCAGCCACCCTGTCTAAAACTGCACACACCCTTCTCTGACAGTATTTTTGCTTTCCTGCTGAGCAGTGATCATCATTGACAGGCTGGGCTTTTCATTTATTGTCCCCCCACGCCTCATGTGCACGCACGTGCCCTTGGGGTCAGCCCTGCCAGGGCAGGGATTTGCGGCCATTTGTTCACTGCCGCAGCATTCCCAGTGCTCTGGAAAGGTGAAACTTAGTTGGATGAATGGATATTTTTTTAGGCACTTGCCTAAGGCCTAGGGACGGACTGCCTTGATCAGAAAGAGCTTCCCCTTTCAAGGAGTTTANGGGCTTCCAACCCCTGCCCCAGGGAGAGGCAAGGCCACTGCCTCAGTGGCTCCAGCTGGGTGGGTAGAAGGTGTGTCTGGTTCATCCGCCTTCCTCTACCCACTGCCTCCATCCTGTCCTCCCAAGGAATCTCCTGTTTCTGTGGCTGAAACCCTCATTCTCAGGAAGTTTTTGCTCAAAGCTACCCCCAGTCTCTCCTATAGTGTCAGGTGTGTGTGTTTGTTGCTGAAGTTTGGCATGGGATTGACTTGGGTACCAATAAGCAATAAGTGTTTCTGGCAGATCTGCCATATGCTTC
>NW_007746186.1:5289-6036 GCF_000696425.1 Galeopterus variegatus | reverse complement strand
GGAAGCAGGAATAGGAGTCAGCCAGGTGAGCAAGGGGTGGAGATGGGCCTGGGCAGCCTGCGAATGAGCCGAGGCCTAGAGGAGACACAGCAGAGAGGGTGGGGATCTCTAGCAAATCACTGCTACTGGAGCTTGAAGTTCTCAAGGCAAGAGGCGAGGAGTGGCAGGAAATAAGGCAGAAGCACAGGCAGGTGTTAGACCTCGTGGTGACAGGCCTCTTGGGCCTGGTCAAGGGCTTAGATATTGCCCAGCAGCCAGCAGGGAGCCATGAGGTGTTACCCAGGAAGGCTGCTGTTTCCTGAGGGTGTTCAGCATGCCCAGACATGTCCTGTGTGACTGAACCCCCATCTATCCCCACTTCCCTTTGGAGGGGGATAGGGACTCCCATTTCTTTGCCCATCCATTCTCTAGCCCACCTGCCTGGCATCTCTTCCCCTCTGTTATCCGGAATTGATTCTGACACCTGCAAACCCCACTTTGAGAAGTTCCAGCCCCGAATCCAGAGGCAGTACTGATTCCAATTCCAGAGCTTTCTCTGGGGTGGGAGCTTTCAGTGGGGGCTGTAGAATGTAGCAGGGCCCTGAATGAGGACAAAGAAAAGGGGTGGGTTTCAGCCGTTTCTCTGTTCCTACCCAACCTCTGACTTGCCTCTGTGAGTGCACAGCTGTGAGTACTGGGTTATCGATATTTTATCATCATTAATAAATAATTAATGTGATTGTCCCACCCATCTGGGGCACTAAATAC
>NW_007746186.1:2711-3611 GCF_000696425.1 Galeopterus variegatus | reverse complement strand
CACAGTGGGTGAGGTTGGAGGACCAGCATGGGAGGCCATACTTCTACAACCCAGATGACTCCTCTGTTCGGTGGGAGCTGCCCCAGGTAACCAACTGGGGAAGGTAGAGTGGCTGGGGAGAGGCGAGGGGATTATGTATGACAGTGTCTTTCTCCTAGGTTCCTGTCCCTGCCCCTCGAAGCATCCGCAAATCCAGCCAGGACAGTGACACCCAAGCCCAGGCCAGCCCCCCAGAGGAGAATGTAAGGAAGGGGGCACAGAGGTCCTGGGGACAGGGAGTGGATGGGATATATCTGTCTCCCCCATAGACCCCAACACTAGTTCCCAGAGGTGGGCAAGGTTGGGAGCCGAGAGAAAATCTCTCCTGCTGCTGCTGCTGCTGTGGGAGCAGACCCCCAGCCCCACCCCCAGCCAGGTGGCTGGGCCGGTGACATGGGTTCAGTGGAGACTCAGCCCAGCCTGTGGGGAGTTGCCAGCTGAAGGGGAGACTAGCCTCTGCCCCCTGTGGCTCACCCCATTAATTACCCACTCTTTCCCCTTCTCTCTCTTAGATCAAGACCCTGGACAAGGCAGGTGTGCTCCATCGCACNGAGCCTCTGACTCCGCCTTCTGCACTCTGCAGCCCCCCACACCCGAGACGGACTATCCCGAGGTGCTGGCCAGTTACCCCGAGGAGGACTACTCCCCATTGGGCTCTTTGGGTGACCCCGGCCCCTCCACTCCCTTGACCACACCCCCCGGTTGGTCTTGTCACATCGGCTCGGGACAAGCAGACGCTCTACACTAACCATTTCACCCAAAGCAGGTAAGGGCACGAGCAGATGGACCCGGACAGCTGCGGGTCACTCCCCCCAGCTTTCCTCACTGTGGCTCCCCTTATACCCTAAACTGCAGCTCCCA
>NW_007746186.1:0-683 GCF_000696425.1 Galeopterus variegatus | reverse complement strand
CTTGGGAAAGGCCAGGTGTCAGATAGTGGTCCATGAGTGTCAAAGGAGGTGGGCCTTGGCAGAGAGGGAGCGATGACAGCAGATTCACCCCAGGACAAGCAGCTCCAGCCATGTTGGGGATGGGGAGCAGTCTTTGAGGCTGGACAGCTCCAGCCAGGAGGGCATGGAGGCCAGGGCCCAGGAATACCTGTTCACAGGGTTGGGGGCTGTGCTCCTTTCCTTTCCTCTGCTGGGTGGGCAGGCAGCAGTGGACAGGCCAGCCAGAAGGCTCCAGGGTGAAGAAGCACCAGGATCTCTGGGTTCCAGGTATACCTTTGGGCCCCTTTCCCCCAGAGCTGTTCCCTGGCCGTGCTAGAGACCCCATCCTGTCCCTGGAGCCAGGGGGAGCCAAAGTGCTGTAACAGGCCCCTCTGAGCTGCGGGCTCCCTGTAACCTTGCTGTCCCATCCTTCCTTCCTCTCCCACAGAGGCAGCCTTCCAAGCTCTCCACCCCTGAGTACACGGTGGAGCTGAGGGGGGCCTCTCTCACCTGGGCCCCCAAAGACAAATCCAGCAAAAAGAATGTACTGGAGGTGAGTGGTGGGGTGGAGAGAGGGAGGAAAGGGGCTTACTGGTGGCCGGGGGCCCTGACTATAGGCAAGCCCCAAGAGGGGGGACCTCGGAAGAGTTGGGGCTGGAATTCTC
>NW_007746185.1:0-13820 GCF_000696425.1 Galeopterus variegatus | reverse complement strand
AATTCCCAACACAAAGAAATTATAAATGTGTGTTCATAGATACCCCAATTAACCTGATTTGGTCATTACACATTGTATACATGTATCAGCTTATCACATGTACCCCATAAATATGTATAATTATCATATATCAGTTAGAAAAAAGAAGAAAAGCCTAAAATCAGTGACCTCAGATTCTACAGAAAGAAGATAATTTAATCGAGTAAAGTAAACCCAGAGTAAGGCAAAGTAAGGAAATAATAAAGATAAGAGCAGAGGTCAACGAAGTAGAAAAGAGACCAAGAGCAGAGAAACTTAACAAAGCCGAAAGTTGGTTCTTGGAAAGATCAACAAAATTGATAAACTCTGAGTTATTCTAATCAAGAAAAATGAGATACTGAGAGAAAAAGAGATGAATACACAGTGAAAGAGTGACTATCACAGCAAATCCTACAGACATTAAAAGAATAATGAGAAAATATCATAAGCAACTTTATGCCAAAAGGTTTATTGGCGTATAGAACTATTTTTCCTCAGGGGTGTAGTGTCTGTTTTGTTTTGTTTTGTTTCCTGTGCTTGTGAACAGGAGGGTATTAGCTATTATTCTCCCAGTGTTGTGTAATGAGAACGCCTGCTCTGTTACTCTGTTATTAGCCTTAGGCTGTTGCTGGCATTGACTGTCCCAAGAAAATGGAGAAGAGGCAAGAGCATAACTTAAAAACTTCCCTCCGTCCTCTCACTGCCTCTCGCAGCCTGCCACCTGGGACTGCAGCCACCACGTCCCCCGTTCAAGATAACCTAACCCCATCCCCTCATTTTATAGTTTCTTCAATTTGATTTCTGCACCTTGACAGGAACCAAAAAACAGTGTTAATTCTTTCTGGAAGTCTTGTGCTTCACACCCGTATTACTCTTGATCATCATCCAAGATATAATTCCCTCTTTTCATCTCTCCTTCCCCACAGTCTCATCCCTATTTTACATGGGGCTTCTTTCCTCCAAACCATTCGTACTTCCCCATTCCCTCTAAAACCTATTTATTGTGTCTTAGAGAACCTCCTTTCAGAGTAAAAATAGCCTTACAAATTCTCAGTGTCTCACAACTTCTTGCCTTCACTGAATCCCAGATGCCCCCCACATAACAGCCTCCCTCACAGCATGCTCAGGCGCCAGCACCCATTCACCTAAGTATATCAGGCTTAGGTGTTGGGTTCAACCTTTTCCTTGCTCCCCAGTGCTGGTGTTTAGATCTTTTCCCTTTCTCCTTCAAATAAAAAAACCTCTGCTCCTTTAAGGGTCATGCCTCTCTTATTTTTCACCACTGTTGCTGACCAGCCTCCATCCACCTCTCCCTGATTAACCAAAGATATAAGCCAACAATTCAATCTTTCTATCCCCCTCCAGCCATCATCCCAGTGACTTCAGCATCCATGTGGTCAGCCCATTTCATCACACTTTCCTTGGTTTTTCTTTTTTTCTTGGCAGCTGGCTGGTATGAGGATCCAAAACCTTGACCTTGGTGTTACAAGGCTGCACTCTAACCGACTGAGCCAACTGTCCAGCCCAACACTGTCCTTTTAATACCTTCCCATCCTCAATTCCAATGCTCACTCCATGCCACTTCAGCTGCTCTTCAAGTATAAATAATAATGAAAATCATGTTCATTAATTAAGTGCTTACTATGTGCCAGGAAATATACTTAGTATTTTATGTGACTGTCTTATTTAACCCTGACAGCATTACTATGAGTTAAGTACTATTATTGATTATATCCATTTTCCAAATGTGCAAACTGAGGTTTTGAGAGTTTAGGTAACTTGGCCAAGATCAGTCACACAGTTTGCAATTAAAAGGGCCAAGATTGAGGAAGAGTCAAGCAGGAAGGGAAGAAAAGAAACTTGAAAATAACGAAGTCAAAAATATATGAATTTTTATTATATCATCTACATTCTCCTCTCCTTGCTTTGTCAGTAAAAAAAAAAAAAAAGATCAAGAATTGATGTACCAGTAATTTGGAATCATCTGAACTTGAAAATAACGAAGTCAAAAATATATGAATTTTTATTATATCATCTACATTCTCCTCTTCTTGCTTTGTCAGTAAAAAAAAAAAAAAAGATCAAGAATTGATGTACCAGTAATTTGGAATCATCTGTATCAAAAGCATCTGGATAAGTTAAGTTGGCAAGTGAAGCAAAACATTTAAAAAAGTATAAAACATAAATCAATCTCTTTTAATCTTTGTTAGAACATAAAGCTATTTTTTTAGAAAGTCCTGGTGCTGACACAGTTATTACTAGAATATTTATGAAAGTTGAGATTAGTTGGTCCCAAGATAATTAAAACAATCTAATAAGCTGAAAAAGAAAATAAATGTCTTACAAACTCTGATTCATAAGAGGAATCTAAGATACCTTATCCTTTACAAAAATAATGTCTAATCTTATTCTATAAATTTAACCTTTTATTAGTCTCCAAGAATTATCTAATGACCACACCTACATAATATTTATACACAGAGACATGAAGAAATACAATAAGAAAATCATTAGTAAATCTTGCTTTGATAATGTCCAAAGTAACATACATATCATAGATATATATTTCCTATTGTTTCTGTTCTGGAGAACCTGACTAATATACACATCATACATAAATATATATACTTCTTAAACTTGATGGTAACTTTATAAGATATATTATTATTATTTCCTATCTGTTAAATATGTAGTAAAACCAATTGGTTGTAAAGGGCAACACAGGTTTTGCTCTTGTCTCGCAATGGTTTTCTCTGCTTCTTTAGCAACTGAGATAAGAAACATGCTGCAGTGCCCCACCCTGCTCAGGGGAAAAGAGTCTACTGTGGAGTCATCAAGCAAGCAACCTCAAGGCTCTCTTGGGGGCCAGAAAGTAGCAAGCCTCAGTTCAGCCCCTGGCTTACGCCTTGTTTTCCAACGCTGTCCCTGGAAAGCCCTGTATTTGGGAGTAATAAAGTGATGTTTGATATTCATCCCCATCAAATTGGTTCTCAAAGACACAATTTCACAAAGAATGAGCAAATTGAATCCCACTATCATGACTGGATGTAAATACTTACAGAGAAACATCCAGAGATTTTACAATTTATAATGACAACCAAAAAAGCCAAGTCTTTTGTCCACTCTCTCTTTGTGAACTAATGTTGACCATTCTATATTAAACTTTTAAAGAGTATTCTCAATATACAAAAATAAATAATTTTCTGATAGTATACTTACATGGATAACATATCCAAAAGTTCTTCAGTCACGTCTAAATTTTTATCAATACCAAGATAAATTTAGACTACTGGGTGGTATTCAGAATACTGGGTGGTATTATTTGTATCTGTGTTCTCATCAGCTACATTAAAAAAAAAAAAACTCTACAAATGCTCCCAAGCATACCTTTAGCACACCAAGAAATAGTATATCTAGTTCAGCTTATATTTGTAAATGCTTGTAAAAACAAAGAAATATCTCTTAGCTGAAGGAGGTAAGGGAGATGGTTAATATAACTCATTTTGAAATTCAAGAATTTAGTTACAAAGCTAAAAAAAAAAAAAATCCTATCTGAAAAAGAAAGAATAAAGTAATTTCAGAAAAACTTTCTGGTTACCTATGGTCTAATTTTACATGGTTTTTCAGAATGAATGCCCTTTTAAAAGTTAATTAAGAGTAATTTAATGAAAAATTTTAGATGTTAGCAATTCCAGCTCTAACTTCATAGTGATTAACAGAATTTATTCATCAATCTTGTCTTTTAATTTTTAATTATTGTCAGTCTTAAAACACATTTCTATCATCTGTTGTATCAAATTAAGCTTTTTTGATGTAATGAAGAAACACAAGCTATAAGACACAGGCAGTTGCACTTAGGAAATTTAGAGACACTGATGATAATATTAAGAACCTCTTAATATTATTTCTTAGGTTAAGGCCCCCCATAAACTTTAAAAGCTCTTAATTGACTTGTTACCACAGGCCAGATAGACCCAATAAATTGTGTAAAACTAATTTTAACACCTGAAAGTAATGTTTTGAAAATGGGGCCAAGAAAGCACAATAGTTCCCCCAATTTACTCATCGGTATATTACCAGCAATAATACTTATTCATCTCACAAATGTGAATTAAGCACCTACCATGTGCCTGCCACGCCCACCAAGAAAGCACAATAGTTCCCCCAATTTACTCATCGGTATATTACCAGCAATAATACTTATTTATCTCACAAATGTGAATTAAGCACCTACCATGTGCCTGCCACGCCCACTATACTAGGTGCTGGGGATAAAATGATAAATAAGCATCCAGAGAGTTTACATAATTACTACTTATCAAGTGCTGTGCCATATATAAGACTGTTATAAGAAGATAATTTGAATTGCAAAACTAGAGTATGGACTGCTATAAATGATTTTGTAGTCTTTCTACATTTTCTGCTTGAACATTTGGAAATTTCAAATGTGTACAAATGATAAACTATTAATAGCATTGTGCACGCATCAGAGGTAATTTGCCTTGTTATATCAACTATGTGAGAGCTCTAAGGATTTATTATTTAATCAAGTGGTTGTAGAATCAACTAGCGTATTATTAACTAGCTTCTCTACTCTGACTCATGCAAAATGCTTGTAAACAGAAAACAGGCATTAAACTTGAAACAGCCCTGTGAGATATTTTATTTTAATAGAAAACATCTATGTGTATATATATATGTTCTAACTCTCCACTGATACATCCTAGAAACTGATCAACACAATGGCAAAATTCCTATTAACACAATTAATTCCCATTAAAACAAACCAGCGTTTCTTGGGGAAATTGCTAATTTCAAGTCTAGGGCAGGAAATATACAAGAACATGGACTAACTTGACATATCAGACACAAGGAAGCTATCAACAGGACTCAAGAGCCAAACCGAAGAGGATACCAGTGGTCAGAGATGGGACAATTTGACCTTAAAGAAAGAATTGCAATGGGTTGAAACTTATCAAATATGTTTAAATTCATGAGTCCATGTTATTTTTAAAATTCATAAAATAATAGAGTAGTTTGTTATCTTGAATAATGATTCAAAAGAGGGAAGGAAAATCCAGCCTTGATAGAAGGTCAAAGGATTTATCCTACCTTTCTTATATAAATTGAAACAGTAGGTGATCAAATAATTGAGAAGAGGAAGCATTTCTTTATAAAAGCACTTTAAGTTATAATTTTCATCTTGTTAACCATAACCCTTTCTTATACTGTACTTAACATAACATCACATTTCTAGAGGAGTGGAAACCCAGAAACTACAATATATACTTGCTACATCTGCTATATATATTGACAGTTTATCAAGTTTTAATATAAACTAAAATTAGTAGAATTCTGTCTCTGGGTTCTAGAAGTAATTTGTCAGAGATCAAAACAAATATTTTCACATTTGATCAAGAAATTCTGGCACAGAGAATCACTTAATCTTACTTGAAACTACAATCTGTCACTTAACATGTATAATTAAATTTATATTTATCTTAATTTAATTATGCAATAAGCATTTATTGAGCCCCTACTATGTGCTCTTCATTCTGCTTAGGCACTGAAACAAACAAAAAAATTGTGCATAATAATCCTTTCAAGAAACTTATAGTTGGGCCGGCCCGGTGGCGCACTGCTACAGTGCGCCGCTTGGGAGCGCAGCGGCTCTCCCGCTGAGGGTTCGGATCCCATGTGGAGACCGGTTCCCGCTCACTGGCTGAGCGCAGTGCAGGCGCAACACCAAGGGTTGCGATCCCATTGCCGGTCAGTAAAAAAGACAAAAAGGAAAAAAAATAAAATAAAATAAAAGCACTTCAATTATTAAATGAAAATTAAATTATAAAATTAGAATATTTCCATCCAAATTAATAAATTAAGGCATTGAACATCAACAAGTGCTGACATCAAAGAAAAACAAAACTAGATGTGATGTACCTCCTGATGAAAGAAAACAGCACCATCTATAGTCATGCCAAAGGATTGACCTCAGGCTGATCATTTCTCTGGATGAGCTGCCAATTTGTGGGATACACAGGGAACAAAGAAACAAGCAGAACTGCACCATGAGTTTACAATCAGTAAACTCCAGATGGTGGGAAACTCTAGAGGTCAAACATAACGACCCAAGTTCATCAGAAGATAATTTGTAAGGGAAAGATAGGAATGAAAAAGGAAGTTGTAGACCAAAGGAAACTAAAAAACACATCAATTTTTTTTTTATTTGAAAGACTAAACTTTTTTATCTAGGAGGGCACCTTGGAAGCTACAGCCATAGAAAAATGTAAGGAAGGGATTAAATATAAAAGTCAGTGGCTATGTGGGGAGAGGGAAGGAAACTGTGATTGAGATGTGGCACATAGAGGGACTTCGGAGATGCTGGCAAGTTCTAGTTCTTGACCTGAGTGGTGTTATAAGGCTGTTCACTTGTTTATCTGTATTTCACTCATTTGTTTATATTTGTTTTTGTATGACCTTCTGCATTAGTATTTTTTAGGCATTTCTCATAGTAGACAGAAGAGCACAAGTACCGCAGTGTTGATGGAGAATTATTCTTGGATTTAAACAGTTCACATTCTGTTCAGTCCTCACTTTCTGAGGATAAGTAGCAAATGAAGTCATTCATCAAATCAAGCAACTAGGAAATATTTATTAAAAACTAGTGTATGCCAGTTACTGTTTTAAGCTTCTTTCTAAGTTTACATTAAAATAAGCAGTCTTGGCATCACTAAATAATGACTTCTTGCTTTATTAATTTAATAACTATTTATTCTGTACCTCCTAGGTGCTGGGCATTGTGCTGAACATACAAGGAGAAACAAGACTATCAAGTTCTCCAACTTCAAGAAGTCCATATAATCTCCATTCATGAATTGAGTGGTATACTGTAACAGGTTCTCTGGAAGGTACTGAATATACATGATCTTATTTCCATCTCCCAGATATCAGGAACTAAAGTTTAAGGAGTTTAAGTAACATGCCCACTAAGAGGTAGAGTCAATATTCAAACTGGGTCAGTCTAATTCCAGAATCAATTATCTTAACTACTTGCCAAAGCTTCTCAAACTGGGATTCTAATTTTCACAGGGATGTTTGATGCTATACTAAGGCTACAAAAAAAAAAAATCACAGGGTAAACAAGAAACTTTTCCTAGAGTGATAATTGTACTAAATTGTAAATAATTTAAAACATGTTTGATACTAACTTGAATATATTTTACAGTGTTAGATAACACTCAAAAACACATTTTTAAGATAAAACCTAAAATTACCATGAAGACATTTCACTTTAGAAGGTCAGAAATCAAATCTTTCTTACAAGTCATATGTGCCTCTGTGTACAAATCGTTGCCCAGCCTTCTTCACCTGGATAACTTTAATCCTCCTCAGTACTCAAGTCAATCTCCTGTCCCAGGTGACAGGTATTAATAATTACTAGTCATTGCTAATTTAGTTGTTCTATACATCAAGGGAGAAAGGGACAGTTTAATATTAAATACAACTCAAAAGGTAATAAAATTCACTTTTCTTCGAGAAAGTAAAATCGGTTGGTTGGATTATTGGTTGAATTTCTCAGTGCCAGCCTATACCTCACACATAATGGACCCTCAATACACATTTGGCAAATAAAGGATGATTTTGTGTGCCTGGCCAATATAGCATTCCTTTGTGATGATTCCTCAGTGAATTCTCAATCTCTTTGTAATATGAAATTTCTTTAAAATTATATTATAGTAAAATTTTTCAGTCTGAAATTTCAATGGAAAAATAGCTAGGGCAGAAAGATTAGATTTCATTAAGCTTATTTTTTAAATGGTTCCATATAAAAAGAAATGTTCCATGTGGATATTCTTTACACTTCCATCTTTAGTAATGTCTCATTCCAGTTTCAAAATGATGTCAGTGGTAGGGTGCAGGGGGCCCAATATTCGGCCTCAATCCACCCGGTCCTCTTACCAGTCTCTTGACTCCACCACAGGGAAGAATTCGAGGGCAGAGTCATCATAGAAAGTGAGAACAAGTTTAATATAATAGGTAAGAAATACAGGTTCCACAGAGACAGTGTAGCATAGTACCAGAAACTGAGCAGGGCTGACACCAGGTTTAACACAAAAGCAAGAAATACGTACTTAAAGCTCAGTACAGAATACAGGCTGGATCAAGAAAATGAGCAGCTGCTGGCTGAAAGTAAGTTTGATAGAAGTAAAGCATGCACACACCTTAGCCAGGGAAGTGCAGGTTGGCTCCAGGAAAGTGAGCAACAACCCCACCTTTCACTGGGATGTGGATTTTATAGTTTCTCTGCCTAATGAATATTCAATTAACAGGGTAATTCCCAGTTATGAAACATTTAGTCTTGCACATGCTCAGTCTGTCTCTTCCTGGAGCATGTTCACTAGTCAGACCCTATCACATGCACCAGGCATGTTCAAGAATATTCTTTGCTCTCTATTGAGCATGTCCAGCCTCTGGATTTGTGTCAACCAGACTTGCGTGCTCTCATTTTCCCTGTGTTTGTGCTGAAAATAGGTCTAACTGGCAACAGTAAATTTCCTCCAGGATAAAGCCGAGAGGAGGGGGGCCTGAGACCTCAGGCAGTGGCTGGAAACCCAGAGGCATGTCCTGAAACCTGAACCCAGGGAAACTGAGCACCTCCTATATCAAAAACACATGTCTGCAATGTTTGCACTGGGAGACAGATCGCTGCTTCAGAATCTCTCACTCTTTTGCTCCTTACCCTAGAGTCAACAAGAGGTAGAATTACTTATGCAAACAACAGTTGCCGTGGAACTACAGGAATTAGAAACCTGCTGGTTTGTGATTTATAGTTTGTTTCTGTACTTTCATAATCAGTGAACACATAAAATGAAAATGACTTCACATTTGACTGGATGAGTTTTTGTTTTTAGTAGATTATCATAGCATAGGAGGGCAGTATCTGGATAAACTAAAAGGAATATACGAGGCCTTCATTTGTTCATCAGCACATTTTATGGCCAATGCAGATCTCGCAGGAAAAACTACTCTCCAGTGAAAACCAATTATTGGTCAGAGATATTTCTTTCAAGAAGCCAGTGACTGTCAGAACTGAATTCTTATTCTTTCCATCTGCTTTACTGCAGATCTTGCTGAAAACTACACCATTCTTTTATAAATAAATCACTTATAATGAGAAGAAAAATGTTCTACTGTGGGAGTTTTAGATTGGGAAGAGGTAGAAAACACGTTATTTTCATGGCAGGCCTTTATATGTTTGTGAAACAATAAATTGTAAGAATACTTGTGGAGAAACATTGCTCTTAGCTATCAATCAGAAATTGACATTTCAGGAACTTTCACTTCCAGCCAAGATGCATCAACAGAGACCAGTTTACCCTCCCACCTCAAACAACTAAAAGACCAAGCAAAACATATGGGTGAAAAAAGTGGTTTTGGACAACAGACAACATGAGACTTGATCCCTGGGAAAACAGAAACAAATGAGGTGTCCTACTTACTGCCTAGAAGTGCCCAGACTGCAGCATAGAGAGAGGTTGACCCAACAGAGATCGATGGTACTGGTGGGTTGCTGAGTTAAAGAGACAGAGATCAGAGGACAGGGAGGCCAAGGAAGCTAGGGTGCACAGTAAAGAATTACCAGAGACAAGGGAGCTGCACAAGAAAGAGTGCAGAGGGGTCCCCTCCAGTCTTGACAGTTACAGTGTGACTATCTTGGCATGCATGAGTGGAAACTGCCCCAGGCCAGGCAAGGAACCAGTAGATCAAACAATTCCTTGAACTCACAGAGGGCGGGGAATGTTTTGTGTTCCCACCAGTCAGAATGGAAAGATGTCCTAATACTCAGGGTAATGGTAGAGTCCTCAGAAGGGTCTCTATCGCCTGAGCAATGAGATTAAATTAGCCCTAGACTAAATACGGCTCTGGATCTGCCATAATAAAGCTTAAAAGCAAGCCTCAAAGGGATCAAACTGATTCCAAGTAACTTAATTGCATGCCAGAACAAAGCACAACAACATTTAAAGGAATATGACAAAATCCCAACAACATGAAATGAAAGTATGGCAACCAGTCAAAATTACCAGTAATATATAACCCACAACCAAAAGCAAAATCAAACAATAGAAACCGAACCAGAAATTACAGAGATGATAGAATTAGCAGAAAAGGACAGTTTCAAACTATTAAACTATTAACTGTTAAAACTATGATTCACGTATTCAAGAGGGAGAAGAAAACAACATGAGGATGAGAAAAATGGGAAATTTTTTAGAAGACTCAAATGAGACCTTTGGAGATGAAAATACAATATTTAAAGGGGTAAACAATTCAATATGATTCAAGGAAATTTGCTGTGGGGCAAAATCCACAAAAACCTAGTAGCACACATTCACCAGTGGGGCTGTTTCCGTAGATAGCAGCTATCAGGGCTCTAACCAAACAAGGCAATGTTCTTCACTGTAACAGAATTGTTTCCCCGACTTACGACACATTCTCAATAGCCAGAATTCACGAATCTTCTTCCATCTTAAGATATTTAATCATTTGTGCCATCAAATAGCATTATTTTCCCTATTCCGGTAGGTTTCAGGAGCCATTCTAGAGGGAGCGGGAGGGGAGACATGAACTAATAGAATACGTGCCCATGTACAATGAGGTCAACAATGACCTCGTATCCATCATGATGCTTTCCAGTCCTTATCTGTCTTAGGTTCTCTGTGCAATATGCTACTGATGGCTATTTCTTCCTTGAAACTCCCTCCATCCTTGGCTTTTCGCCACTATTTCACTTGCCGCATCTTCCTTCTAACCACTCCCTCTCAGGCTTCTTTGCTGATGCCCACCCAGGGAGATGGTTTAAGCTAACAAAGCTTAAAGTTCAGGGTCCCTAGCAATGTGTTCCCAGAGTCAGTCATTTTTATATAAGTACCCTTGTACATGCAAAAGAAAATTTATTGGAATTCCTGTCTTTGTAGAACATAAACCCATTGCGCTATTGTCTATCTGATGCTTCATGAATTATGCATCCCAAAATATAAATTCACATCTTAGCATACAGAAGGCTGACAACTGACTGAGCAAGTGCCCAGATGAGCACCAGTCCCACACACCGACCCCACCGCAGCTGCTGGCCCACTCCCTAGCCCCAGAGAGGCCCACCCACCAACCGAGCAGGCACCCAGGTGAGCACTGGTCCTACAAGCCAACCCCACTGCAGCCGCTGACCAACTCCTGGGCCCCAGAGACACCTGTCCACCAACTGAGTAGGAGCTGAGGCAGCCCACCACACATTCAACTGCAAAGATACAAGAAGAGTTACCAGCAGAGCCTACAAATAGAGAAAGAAGTCTTTCCCCTCATAGCCCACTCCAGAGTAATAGAAGAAACAAGTGTCCTACCAGATGACCAAACATCAACAAAAAAAATGCTAGGACTACAAATAAACAAAAAGATATGACATCATCAAAGGAATATGGTAATACTCAAGTACTAGATAATAGAGCAAGGAAACCTTGAGTTGTCTGAAAAGGAATTCCAAGCACTGATCTTAAGAAAACTCAGAGAAATAAGAGAAGAATCAATTAGGGAACACAATGAAACAAGAAAAAAGATCCAGAATATGAAGGATGAAATTTATAAAGAGATTAATATCTAAAAAAAAGAATGTAACAGAACTCCTAGAACTGAAGGGTTCACTCAGTGAAATATAGAACAGAACAGAAAGCTTGAGCAGCAGGCTAGAGCAAGCAGTAGAAAGAACTTCATACCTTAAAGGTGGTCTTTTTGAAATAGCCAGGCAGACAAAAAGAGGAAAAAAGAATTTTTAAAAATGAGGAAAATCTAAGAGAGCCAGCAGACAAACTCAAGGACACAAACATCCAAATCATGGGTATTCCAAAAGGGAAGAGAAAGAAAAACACAAGGCACTGAAAACCTATTCAAGGAAATAATAACAGAAAGCTTCCTAGGTATAAGGAGAGATACAGACCTTCAGATCTAGGAAGCCCAAAGATCCTCAAGCAGATTCAATCCAAAAAGATCCCCTACAAGAAATATTATAGTTAAATTGGCAAAACTGAAAGACAAAGAGAGAATTCTAAAAGCAAAAAGAGAAAAGTGTCAAGTCAAGTATAAGGAGCCCCCATCAGACTAAGGCAGACTTCTCAACTGAAACCTTACAGGCCAGAAGAAAATGGCATGATATATTCAAAATACTAAAAGAAAAAAACTGCCAGCCAACAATTCTATAACCAGCAAGGTTATCCTTCAGAAATGAGGGAGAAATAGTGTATTTCCCAGCAAACAAAAATTATGGGAGTTCACTACCACATGACCAGCCCTGCAAGAAATACTCAAAGGTGTCCTGCATCCAGAATCTGAAAAACAATAATCACTATCAAGAATGTACAAGAAAGAGCAAAACTTGCCATTAAAAGCAAAATGCAAAAAAAGAACGAGAAAGAAGCTAAATTATGTCACCTCAAAAATCCAACTAACATTGAAGGTAAAGAAAAAAAAGGGAAGAAAGGAACAAATGATATTTAAACATCTAAGCAAAAAGTGATATAACAGGGGTAAAGTAACACCTGTCAAAAACAACCATAAATGTAAATAGATTAAACTCCCCATTCAAATGACACAGACTGACTGATTGGATTAGAAAGCTAGACCCAGCTAAAAGTGAAGGGATGGAAAAAGATATACCATGCAAACGGAAACCAAAAATGAGCAGGAGTAGCTATTCTTTTATTGGATAAAATAGACTTCTAGCCAAAAATTGTAAGAAGAGACAAAGAAGGCCATTATATAATGATAAAGGGATCTATCCAACAAGAAGACACAACAATCATAAATATGTATGCACCCAACACTGGAGCACCCAGATAAGTAAAGCAAACACTCTTAGACCTAAAAAAAAAAAAAGGAGATAGACCCTAATACGGTAATAGTGGGTGACCTGAATACCCCTCTCTCAGCATTAGACAGTTTCAGGCAACAGATCAACAAAGAAACTGATGATTTAAACTACACCTTAGACCAATTGGACTCGGCAGACATCTATAGAACATTTCATCCAACAACTACAGAATCTACATTCTTCTCATCAGCACATGGAACATTCTCCAGGATAGACCACCTGTTAGGTCACAAGTCAAGTCTAGAAAATTTTTAAAAACTGAATTCATTCCAAGTATCTTTTCAGAGTACAGCGGAATTAAACTGGAAATCAATAATGAGCAAAATTCGGGAAACTACTCAAATGCATGGAAACTAAACGAAAGACTCCTGAATAACCTATACGTCTAAGAAGAAATTAAACAGGAAATCAAAAAATTTCTTGAAACCAATGAAAATAAAGATACATCATACCAAAATCTGTGGGATACTGCAAAAACAGTACTAAGAGGGAAGTTTACTACAATAAACACTTACATCAAAAGAGTGGAAAGAATTCAAATAAATGGCCTACTCTACACTTCAAAGAACTAGAAAAACAACAACAATACAATACTAAAAGTAGTAGATGGAAAGAAATAATTAAGATCAGGGCAGAACAAAATGAAATAGAGACCCAAAAAATGATACAAAAGATCAATCAAACAAAAAGTTGTTTTTTTGAGAAAATAAAAAAAATAGACAAACTGTTAGCTAGGTTAACAAAGAGAGAAGACCCAAACAACAAAAATCAGAATGAAAAGGGAGACATTACAACTGATATCACAAAAATACAATGATTCACTAGTGATTATTATAAACAACTGTACACCAACAAATATGAAAACCTGGAGGAAATGGATAAA
>NW_007746184.1:13577-13820 GCF_000696425.1 Galeopterus variegatus | reverse complement strand
GATCACCCAGCTGGGCCCCTACACCCTGGACCAGGGCAGTCTCTACATCAGTGGTGAGCAGTGGACATTCATTTTTGCATCTCAATAGGTCCTACATTTCCCCCTCTATTCTTCTCTATCCCTCGTCCCTCCCCCCTTACCATTTCCCCATCTACCTGTGCAAGTTATGTCCACCAGACTCAGACCACCACCTCCAGCAGTGAGTATTTTGAGTCTTCAGAAGTCTCTACAGCCCTGTAAGCT
>NW_007746184.1:10411-13134 GCF_000696425.1 Galeopterus variegatus | reverse complement strand
GACCACCACCTCCAGCAGTGAGTATTTTGAGTCTTCAGAAGTCTCTACAGCCCTGTAAGCTGCCTCTGCCTGAGCTCCAGCTCTTAGGAATGGAAGAGGCCAGGAGGTCACTGCCTCCACTCCCCCCCATCCCCGACCTCAAGCCTCGAGTGAGCAGGGAGCTATTCCCAAAAAAAGACCCAGACATCAGCACCTCCTCCCCGGCATCTCCAGGATGATGGAGTCCCCAACCCAAGCTCTTAGGGCGTTTTCTCCCTAGCTTCTGCAGCGACAGTGTCTATATCAGTGGTAAAGGGCTGTGTTGGGGTGTGGGTCTTCTCACTGGATGGTCTCTGCAGCAGCAAGTCCCTGCACCTAGTTCAGACTTCCATCTGGGCCTCACTACAGCGTGCTTCGAGCAAAACCTTTGTTTGCAGCGACAGTGTCTATATCAGTGGTAAAGGGCTGTGTTGGGGTGTGGGTCTTCTCACTGGGTGGGCTCTGCAGCAGCAAGTCCCTGCACCTAGTTCAGACTTCCATCTGGGCCTCACTACAGAGTGCTTCGAGCAAAACCTTTGTCAGCAAAACCTTTGTTTCTCTGAGGTTAGGGACTGGACTTTGATCCCTGCCAGGTGGAGGTGCTGTCTTCCTTTTAAGTGAATCCCAGCTGTGATGGTCCAGCCACCAATGGACCATCTCTCCAGTGACCAAGTTACCTCTTCTTTGAAGATCTCTCCCTTCCCCCTCCCTCACCATCTCTCCCTGTCTCTGCAGGTTACACCTATCCAGCCTCAAGCACTACCCCCAACAGTGAGTATTCCAGATCTCTGTGCATCTGTGGCCACCTTCCATCCCCTGAAAAATAGGGGCTGCTGAGTCAGCCAGCTCCTCCTCCTGTTATCTCTGCTTTGGATGCGAAGGAGTCCGGAGGGGGTGCATAGAACTGTAGACTGAATTGGGGGTGGGAGGGGTCACCCACCCTTCTCAACACACACCCCCAAGGATGATGCCCTGACTCCAGACTGAATGGGGCATAGGAGAGGCATACATTTTTGTAACTAGAGCCGCCACCACTGCCACCATCCCCTTAAAGATGTAACACACTTTGGATTTCATTCCTGGTAGGGTTTGTTTTCTCTCAGCAGCTGTGACCATGACACTTCTTAGCATCCTCTCTGCCTCCATTCGCCGCAACCAGGCCCATGGGCAGGAAGGGCCTCAGGCTGTTCATTTGTACCAAATCACTTCTTCTGTTATTGCTCACCCATCTTCCCCACGGAACTCCTGTTTCCATGGATTCTAGAAACCATCTAGTTGCTGAGGGTCCAAATCCTGGGTACAGCCCATGCCACACAGAAGCTCCTGACCCGTGGTCCACTCCCCTCCTGAACGTCACTCAGGCCCCTTGGTCTCTGACCCTGAAATCGTCATCGTCTCCCAAACTTGCTTCTTCTTATCACTAAAAGCAGAGACAGAGAGACAACCTTGGCCCTTCATCTCACTTGCCTCCTACATCCATCCATCACTACATCTCATTTCTTCTCCCTTAGGAATACCTCTTGAGCCCTTCCTTTTCCTGCATCTGCAGCACTCAGCCTTTATTCTGGCCATCAGCCTTTTTTGCTCACCACTGCAGTAGCCTCCACTCTGGCCTCCCACCATCCTCCACACAGCAGCCGCGGCATCCCTCCCGAGGTACACATGTTCATATAATTCCTTTCTTGTTGACAGTCTTTGGATGACTTTGTCTGGTCTGCAAGTCATATCCAAACCTCTGTGCTGCATAGCCAATGCCTCCCCTTTCTGGACTCAGAGGATCCCTCCGTTCTCACATCTACACTTCTCTGCAGCTAGAATGAAAGAACTTCAAGTTCCTTGAGATTACCATGCTCTGTCTTCCTGCCAGGCCTTTGCCCAGCCTGATCTTTCTTCCTGGAGTGTCGACCCCACTTACTCACCTCCTGTTAATCTAACTCTTACCCATGCTTTTTGTCATACCTGAAACGATGAATCCTCCAGGAAGCCTTCCTCAGTCATAGGTTGGGCGACCCTCCTGGATTTTCACAGCCTCCCCCCACCCTAAACCGGATTCCCCTAAAGCATAATGATCTGGTCATGTTTCTGGCCACAACATTGGCAGACTATGTCCTATCCATCTTTAGACCCACAGAGCCCAGCACAGAACCTTGCACACATTAGGTGCTCAATACATGCTCACCAAATTTATGCATGAATTCCCAATGTCTTGGGAATTCCAGAATGTTCCCTGCTTCAGCTCCTGCAGCCCATGACTGTACTTAGTCCACAGCTGCTGCCCCAAAGTTAGGAACAGAGGGGACAACCTTGGGTCACTAGTATAGCTGGACATCTTTCTCTTCACCACTGCAGCTACTGGACCTACCCTGGTACCCTTCACCCTCAACTTCACCATAACCAACATGCACTACATGGAGGATATGGGGAGTCCAGGTTCCTCAAAGTTCAACTTTACCGAGAGGGTCCTACAGCACCAGGTGAGAGCCTTCCGAAGACCACCAGCAGCCCCACGTCTCACCTGCCCGCATGGCCCCTGAGCCCCTCCTGCTTCCCTTGCTCACCTTCCTCTCTTTTCCCACCAGCTCAGGCCCTTGCTCACTAAGACCAGTGTCGGCCCCCTCTACGCTGGCTGCAGACTGGCCTCACTCAGGTGAGACCCCAGATGGAATGATTCATCCGGTTGGGTGGACCCTTGTGCACTGGCCAGT
>NW_007746184.1:6085-7121 GCF_000696425.1 Galeopterus variegatus | reverse complement strand
TAGAGAGTCCTAGCCCAGGGCCAGGAGGGGTCAGAAAGTCCACACCTCATTCTGACCCTCATGTGGTTTTCATTTTAGTCCTCCTAAAAACCTGCCCTTGGTCTGTTAAAAGTAAACTGAGGCACAATAATATTTTTTATTGATTATGCATATTCATGGGGTACAAAGCTGACCATCACCACCTATGCCCAAGATGATCAGATCAATACTATCAGCAATAAAGTTTTAAAGAGTGTATTTGAGCAAGCAGTGATTCATGAATCAGGAAGCACCAAACAGAAGGCAGTTTGGGGCTCCCCCAAAGGAACACAAGGGGAAGGCTTTTATAGTGTAAATGTGGAAGCAAAACAATGGAAACGCTTGACTGGTTACAATTATCCAGTCGTCTTATTTGGTCTATCTCGTTGGGAAGTTTCTAGTTGTTTAAGTTAGTTGGTGGCCTCTGAATGGCTGAGCCTAAGTTTTGTTTTTCTTTAATACAGGCATTAACAAGAAACAGCTTAAATTTGGCTTATGTTTGTTTGCAAATCAAGCAAGATCAAGTTTGCTTCCTTGATTTAACTGGCTTTTGTCTGCTCAGGGAATTCTCAATCCTGGTCTCCATTTTATTTATTTTAACAGTATTCATTTCTTATCCTTTTATTCATATCTCTTTTTATTGTTCTGAGAGTTTCTCCCTGCACCTGTTTTTGTTGCGGTTTACTAAAACTGACTACCTTCTGGCCCCCATGCTAACTTACATGCTGTATCAATTTGCTTGGGCTGACATAACAACAACAACAAAAAAAAACTTAATCAGCTTGGGTTGCTTAACAAAATATCCAGACTGTGTGACTCAAACAACAGACATTTATTTTCTCACAGGTCTGGAAGTCCGAGGTCGAGGTGGTGGCAGGATTGGTTTCTTCTGAGGTCTCTCTCCCTGGCTTACAGATGGCCGTCTTCTCCCTGTGTTTTCATGTGGTCTTTCCTCCGTGCCTGTCTGTCATAATCTCTTCTTATAAGGTCACTAGTCATATTGGATTGGGGACTACCC
>NW_007746184.1:0-386 GCF_000696425.1 Galeopterus variegatus | reverse complement strand
TTTTGGAGACAGCATATACCACGTTTAGGAATACTGCTTCAGTCCATGTATTGGGTGACTCGGAAGGCTACCAGATTTGAGGGAGGCCCTAAGCAAGAATAGTCTGTGCAACAGATTCTGGCTGCAGTTTAAGTAGCAGTGCTGCGTGGACATATGACCAGTAACTCCATAGTGCTAGAAGTATTTTTTTGTAGGTGTGTATGCCACGTGGAATCTTTTGCAAGCTCCATCAGAAAAATTGCAGTAGAGCTCTCTAGAGTTCTGTTGTAAGGCCATGCCTGCAAGAGTTAATGCTCCCAGAAGCAGATCTTAACAAATGATGGACGGAACATTGGTAGATAAATATCCCAATTTCCTTGCCCCTCAGGTGGGATAACTCTGAGATG
>NW_007746183.1:13349-13821 GCF_000696425.1 Galeopterus variegatus | reverse complement strand
AATCAGACCAAGCTAATCGATCTAGGAAACCTAATAAGACCCAACTAATCGATCCTGTTAATCTAATCAGACCAAGCCAATGGATCTAGAAAAACTAATCAGACCAAGATAATCGATCTTGGAAAACTAATCAGACCAAGCTAATCGATCCTGGAAAACTAATCAGACCAAGCTAATCGATCTAGGAAAACTAAAAAAGAACAAGTTCATCGATTTAGGAAAACTAATCAGACCAAGCTAATCAATCTTGGGAAACTAATCAGACCCAACTAATCGATCTAAGAAAACTAATCAGACCAAGCTAATCAATCTTGGGAAACTAATCAGACCCAACTAATCGATCTAAGAAAACTAATCAGACCAAGCCAATCGATCTAGGAAAACTGCCCAGACCAAGCTAGTTGATCCAGTAAAACTAATCAGACCAAGCTAATCAATCTAGCAAAACTTATCAGACCAAGCTCATCGATCA
>NW_007746183.1:5550-9240 GCF_000696425.1 Galeopterus variegatus | reverse complement strand
ACACCAAGATCATTGATCTAAGAAAACTCATCAGAACGAGCACATCAATCTAAGTAAACTCTTCATACGAAGCACATCGATCTAAGTAAACTCAACTGACCGAGCACATCAATCTTAGTTAACTCATCAGACGAAGCTCATCGAACTAAGTAAACTCATCACACCAAGATCATTGATCTAAGAAAACTCATCAGAACGAGCACATCAATCTAAGTAAACTCTTCATACGAAGCACATCGATCTAAGTAAACTCAACTGACCGAGCACATCAATCTTAGTTAACTCATCAGACGAAGCTCATCGAACTAATAAACTCATCAGAGCAAGCTAATCGATCTAAGTAAACTCATCACACCAAGCTCATCAATCTAAGTAAACTCATCATACCTAGCCTATCGATCAAAGTAAACTGATCACAGCAAGCTCATTGATCTAAGTAAATTCATCAGACCAATCGCATTGAACTAAGTAAACTCATCACACCGACCTCATCGACCTAAGTAAACTCATCACTCCAACCACATTGATCTAAGTAAACATATCAGATGAAGCACATCGATCTAAGTTAACTCATCCGACCGAACTCATCAATCTAAGTCAACTCACACACCGAGCTCATAGATCTATGTAAACTCATCACACCAAGCTCATTGATCTAAGTAAACTCATCACACCAAGCTCATCGGTCTAACTAAAGTCATGAGACCGAGCTCATCGATCTACGTAAACTCATTAGAACAAGCTCATCGATCTAAGTAAAGTCATCAGAGCCAGCTCATCGATCTAACTAAACTCAAATGAGTAAACTCATCGATCTACTTAAACTCATCAGACCGAGCTCATCGATATATTTAAACTCAACAGAGCAAGCTCATCGATGTAAGTAATCTCATCAGACCAAGCTCATCGATCTAATTTAACTCATCAGACCGAACTCATCGATCTACGTAAACTCACCACACCGAGCTCATCGATCTAAGTAACCTCAACCCACCAAGCTCATTGATCTAAGTAAACTCATCAAACTGAGCTCATCGATCTAAGTAAACTCATCAGACCGAGCTCATCGATCTAAGGAAACTCATCAGACCGAGCTCATCGATCTAAGTAAACTCAACAGACCGAGCTCATCGATCTAAGTAAACTCAACAGACGAAGCCCATCGATCTAAGTAAACTCATCGCACCAAGTTCATCGATCTAAGTAAACTCAATAGACGAAGCACATTGATCTAAGTATACTCAATAGAGAAAGCACATGGATCTAAGTAAACTCATCAGACCAAGCTCATCGATCTATGTACACTCATCAGACCAAGCTCATCGATGTAAGTAAACTGATCAGAACAAGTTAATCGATGGACGTAAACTCATCAGGCCAAGCCCATCGATCTAAGTAAACTCATCAGACCGAGATCATCGATCTGAGTAAACACATCAGACCAAGCTCATCGATCTAAGTAAACTCAACAGACCAAGCCAATTGATCTAAGTAAACTAATCAGACCAAGCTCATCGATCTAAGTAAACTCAACAGACCAAGCCAATTGATCTAAGTAAACTAATCAGACCAAGCTCATCGATCTAAGTAAACTCATCAGACCAAGCTCATTCCTCTAAGTAAACTCATCAGACCAAGCTCATCGATATAAGTAAACTCATCACACCAAGTTCATTGATCTAAGTAAACTCAACAGACCAAGCACATTGATCTAAGTAAACTCATCAGACCAAGCACATCAATCTAAGTAAACTCATCCGACCAAGCTCATTGATCTAAGTAAACTCATCAAAGCAAGGTAATCGACCTAAGTAAACTCATCAGAACCCGCCCATTGATCTAAGTAAACTCATCACACCAAGACCATAAATCTAAGTGAACTCATCAGAGCAAGCTAATCAATCTAAGTAACCTCATCAGAGCAAGCCTTTCGATCTAAGTAAACTCATCACACAAAACTCATCGATCTAAGAAAACTCATCAGACCAAGCACATTGATCTAAGTAAACTCAGCAGACCAAGCACATCAATCTAAGTAAACTCATCAGACCGAGCTCATCGATCTAAGTAAAGTCATCAGACCAAGCTCATCAATCTAAGTAAACTCATCAGACCAAGCTCATTGATATAAGTAAACTCATCAAAGCAAGCTAATCGACCTAAGTAAACTCATCAGAACCCGCCCATTGATCTAAGTAAACTCATCACACCAAGACCATAAATCTAAGTGAACTCATCAGAGCAAGCTAATCAA
Source organism: Galeopterus variegatus (assembly GCF_000696425.1). NCBI lineage: Eukaryota > Metazoa > Chordata > Mammalia > Dermoptera > Cynocephalidae > Galeopterus > Galeopterus variegatus. The sequence continues at coordinate 6,986 of NW_007746183.1, read as the reverse complement.
TCTAAGTAACCTCATCAGAGCAAGCCTTTCGATCTAAGTAAACTCATCACACAAAGCTCATCGATCTAAGGAAACTCCTCAGACCAAGCACATTGATCTAAGTAAACTCATCAGACCAAGCACATCAATCTAAGTAAACTCATCAGACCGAGCTCATCAAGCTCATCGATCTACGTAAACTAATCAGAGCAAGCTAATCCATCAAAGTAAACTCATCAGACCAAGCTCATCAATCTAAGTAATCTCATCAGACCAAGCTCATCGATCTAAGTAAACTCATCAAAGCAAGCAAATCGTTCTAAGTAAACTCATCAGACCCAGCCCATCGATCAAAGTAAACTCATCACACCAAGCTCATTCCTCTAAGTAAACTCATCAGACCAAGCTCATCGATATAAGTAAACTCATCAGACCAAGCTCATCGATATAAGTAAACTCATCAGACCAAGATCATCGATCTAAGTGATCTCATCAGAGCAAGCACATTGATCTAAGTACACACATCAGACGAAGCATATCGATCTAAGTAAACTCATCCGACCGTGCCCTTCAATCAAAGTAAACTCATTAGAAAAAGTTCATCGATCTAAGTAATCTCATCAGAGCAAGGTAATCGATCTACTTAAACTCATCAGACCGAGCTCATCGATATATGTAAACTCAAAAGAGCAAGCTCATCGATGTAAGTAAACTCAACAGACCGAGCTCATCGATCTAAGTTAACTCATCAGACCGAGCTCATCGATATATGTAAACTCAACAAAGCAAGCTCATTGATCTAAGTAAAGTCATCAGAGCAAGCTCATTGATTTAACTAAACTCATCACACCAAGTACACCCATCTAAGTAAACTCATCACACAAAGTTCATAGATCTATGTAAACTCATCAGACCGAGCTCATCGATCTATGCAAATTCAACAGAGCAAGCACATTGATCTAAGTGAACTCATCCGACCAAGCTCATCGATCTAAGTAAACTCATCAGACAGAGCTCATCGATCTAAGTAAACACATCAAACTGACTCATCGATCTAAGTAAAGTCATCAGACCAAGCATATCAATCTATGTAAACTCATCAGACCAAGCTCATTGATCTAAGTAAACTCATCAAAGCAAGCAAATTGATCTAAGTAAACGCATCAGACCAAGCCCATCGATCTAAGTAAACTGATCACACTGAGCTCATCGGTCTAAGTCGACTCATCAGACCAAGCTCATCGATCTAAATAAACTCATCAGACCAAGCACATTGATCTAAGTAAACACATCAGACGGAGCACATCGATCTAAGTAAACTCATCGGACCAATCTAATTGATCTAAGTAAACTCACGAGACCAAGACAACCGATCTAAGGAAACCCATCAGAGCAAGCTAATCGATCTAAGTAAACTCATTAGACCAAGCTCATCGATCTAAGTAAACTCATCGGAC
>NW_007746183.1:4491-4786 GCF_000696425.1 Galeopterus variegatus | reverse complement strand
CTCATCGATCTAAGTAATCTCATCTGACCAAGCACATTGATCTAAGTACACACATCAGACGGAGCACATAGATCTAAGTAAACTCATCCGACCGATCTCTTCGATCTAAGTAAGCTCATTAGATCGAGCTCATCGATCCAAGTAAACTCATCGGACCAAGCTAATTGATCTAAGTAAACTCACTAGACCAATCCAACCGATCTAAGGAAACTCATCAGAGCAAGCTAATCGATCTAAGTAAACTCATTAGACCAAGCTAATCGATCTAAGTAAACTCACGAGACCAAAACAATCA
>NW_007746183.1:3722-4481 GCF_000696425.1 Galeopterus variegatus | reverse complement strand
TCTAAGTAAACTCATTAGACCAAGCTAATCGATCTGGGTAAACCAACAAGACCAAACCAATCAATCTAGGAAAACTCATCAGACAAAGCCTATTGATCTAAGTAAACTCTTCAGACACAGCTAATCGATCTAAGTAAATTCATCAAACCAAGCTAATCGACCTAGGAGAAATAATCAGACCAAGCTAGTCAATCTAGGAAATATAATCAGACCAAGCTAACTGATCTTGGAAAACTGATCAAACCAAGCTAATCAATCTAGGAAAAATAATCAGACCAAGCTAAACGATCTAGGAATAATAATCAGACCAAGCTAATCGATCTAGAAAAACTAATCAGACCAAGCTGATCGATCTACATAAACCCATCAGAGCAAACTAATCCATCAAAGTAAACTCATCAGACCAAGCTCATAAATCTAAGTAACCTTATCAGACCAAGCTCATTGATCTTAGTAAACTCATCAACGCAAGCTAATTGATCTAAGTAAACTCTACAGACCAAGATCATCGATCAAAGAAAACTCATCAGAACCAGCTCTTAGATCTAAGTCAACTCATCAGAACCAGCTAATCGATCTAAGGAAACTCATTGCACAGAGCTTATTGATCTAAGTTAACTCATCTGAAAAAGCTCATCCATCTCAGTAAACTCATCAGACCAATCTCATCAATCTAAGTAAACTCATCATACCAAGCTGATCGATCTAAGTAAACTCATCAGACCAAGCACATCGATCTAAGTAAACTCATCAGACCAA
>NW_007746183.1:1957-3705 GCF_000696425.1 Galeopterus variegatus | reverse complement strand
TAAACTTATCAGACCAAGCTCATTGATCTTAGTAAACTCATCAACGCAAGCTAATTGATCTAAGTAAACTCTACAGACCAAGATCATCGATCAAAGTAAACTCATCAGAACCAGCTCTTAGATCTAAGTCAACTCATCAGAACCAGCTAATCGATCTAAGGAAACTCATTGCACAGAGCTTATTGATCTAAGTTAACTCATCTGAAAAAGCTCATCCATCTCAGTAAACTCATCAGACCAATCTCATCAATCTAAGTAAACTCATCATACCTAGCCTATCGATCAAAGTAAACTGATCACACCAAGCTCATTGATCTAAGTAAACTCATCAGACCAATCACATTGAACTAAGTAAACTCATCACACCGAGCTCATTGACCTAATTAAACTCATAAGACCAAGCCCTTCGATCTAAGTCAACTCATCACACCAAGCTCATCGATCTTAGTAAACTCATCCGTCCAAGCACATTGATCTAAGTAAACATATCAGATGAAGCACATCGATCTAGTTAACTCATCTGACCGAGCTCTTCGATCTAAATAAACTCATTAGATCAAGCTCATCGATCTAAGTAAACTCATCAGAGCAAGCTCATCGATCTAAGTAAACTCATCAGAGCAAGCTCATCGATCTAACTAAACTCAAAAGAGTAAACACATCGATCTACTTAAACTCATCAGACCGAGCTCATCAATATATTTAAACTCAACAGAGCAAGCTCATCGATGTAAGTAAACTCATCAGACCAAGCTCATCGATCTAAGTTAACTCATCAGACCGAACTCATCGATCTAAGTAAACTCATCACACAAAGCTCATTGATCTAAGTAAACTCATCACTCCGAGCTCATCGGTCTAAGTAAAGTCATCAGACCGAGCTCATCGGTATATTTAAACTCAACAGAGCAAGCTCATCGATGTAAGTAAACTCATCAGACCAAGCTCATCGATCTACGTTAACTCATCAGACCGAACTCATCGATCTAAGTAAACTCATCACACCAAGCTCATTGATCTAAGTAAACTCAACACACCGAGCTCATCGGTCTAAGTAAAGTAATCAGACCGAGCTCATCGATCTAAGTAAACTCATCAGACCAAGCACATGGATCAAACTAAACACATCAGACGGAGCACATTGATCTAAGTAAACTCATCTGACCAATCTCTTCGATATAAGTAAACTCATTAGACCAAGCTCATCGATCTAAGTAAACTCATCAGAGAAAGTCAATCGATCAAAGTAAACTCATGAGACCAAGCCCTTCGATTTAAGTAAACTCATCACACCAAGCACTTCGATCTAAGTAAACTCATCAGACCGAGTTCTTCGATCTTAGTAACTCATCAGACCGATCACATTGAGCAAAGAAAACTCATCAGACGAAGCTCATCGATCTACGTAAACTAATCAGAGCAAGCTAACCCATCAAAGTAAACTCATCAGATCAAGCTCATTGTTCTAAGTAAACTCATCAAAGCAAGCTATTCGTTCTAAGTAAACTCATCAAACCCAGCCCATCGATCTAAGTAAACTCATCACACCAAGCTCATTCCTCTAAGTAAACTCATGAGACCAAGCTCATCGATCTATGTAAACTCATAAGACCAAGATCATCGATCTAAGTGAACTAATCAGAGCAAGCTAATCAATCTAAGTAAACTCATCAGACCAAGCCCTTATATCTAAGTAAACTCATGACACCAAGCTCATCAATCTAAGTAAACTCATCAGACCAAGCACA
>NW_007746183.1:0-336 GCF_000696425.1 Galeopterus variegatus | reverse complement strand
AACTCATCAGACCGAGCTCATCGATCTATGCAAATTCAACAGAGCAAGCACATAGATCTAATGAACTCATCCGACCAAGCTCATCGATCTAAGTAAACTCATCAGACCAAGCTCATCGATTTAAGTAAACTCATACAACCAAGCTAATCGATCTAATAAACTCACCGGACAGAGCTAATTGATCTAAGTAAACTCATCAGACCATGCTCATCGATCTAAGTTAACTCATTAGAGAAAGCCAATCGATCAAAGTAAACTCATCAATCAATGCAAAATCATCAGACCAAGATCATCGATCTAAATAAACTCATCAGACCAAGATCATCAATCTAAGTA
>NW_007746182.1:13587-13822 GCF_000696425.1 Galeopterus variegatus | reverse complement strand
AACCATCATAGAACATAATCTTTTTCCTCCTGAGAGGATGGGGATTTATTGATTTTTTTTTATTTTTTAATTTTTTTTTAAAAGACCAGTAAGGGGATGTTAACCCTTAACTTGGTGTTGTCAGCACCATTTCTGAATGGAAATCATCAAGTCGAAGGTATACCTGTTCCCCAGTGTTCATCGCAGCACACTTTACAATAGCCAAGAGTTGGAACCAGCCCAAATGTCCATCATC
>NW_007746182.1:9722-10850 GCF_000696425.1 Galeopterus variegatus | reverse complement strand
TTTATCTTTTAAGGGCCTCCAATTTGGAGTGACCTTTCCCATGTCTACTGTCCATCCCTTCCATTGGGTGGTCCACCATACATTGTTCCAGCTAGGACGGGGTTATCTGCAAAGTGGTTGGTAGTTGAAGTTGGCTCAGGGCAGAGATATTTGTCCACCTGTGACAACTATCTGGTTTTCTAAATTACCACAAGAAAGGACCAGACATGCATCAAATTGGGTGGTTTGGGGTTTTGAAGTCATAGTTATATTTATAACTAGCTTGATGGGATGTGTGGATGTACTAACCCCCTGGACATTATCCCATCCTGTCTGTCCTTTAACCCCTGGTGTAACAGTTCATCCTGTTGTAATCATCCATGTTAGAGCCCAAATTTGAATCCAGCCCATATTTCCTATGGGACTTTCCTTCAAGATACCCCTAATTCTCCTGGGGACCTGCACATTTCCCACCGATCTTCAGTTTCTGTTTGTGAGGTCATTAGTCCCTTGACCCTCGTATAGTGAGTCCACCCTTTTTCAGCAGTTCACACAGCAATAGTAAGCACCTGGTAGGGACCTTCCCAGCTCGGCCAAAGTTTGTCCTCCTTCCAGGTCGTGACCAGCACCAGGTCACCAGGATGGAAGTGATGGATGGCGGATTCAAGAGGCAGGATCTAAGCAAGAAGCCCTTTTAACCTGAGGGTAGACAGAGTAGAGGATATGGCCAGTATATAGTTTTTAAGAAATTGATCTTTGGTTTTTCTTGTGTCACGATGTTGCCTCTTCTTCCTTAGGTTCCACCCTTAAGTTTATCAAGGGTTCCTGATGGGACCTTACCAAAGGGAACCCCTGACCCCCCTAATCCTCACCAAAAGTCATGAGGGATATCACCTTTTCTTCCTTTTCCCATTTGGGGCAATTTCTTTTAAAATGACCAGGTTTCCCACATTTATAACACCTATTGCTAGCTTGGAGTTTTTCTCCACGAGAGCCCTTTTGGGCCCTTTACTGGAATCTAGGGTTCTTTCATCCCCGGTGAGGAGGGTTTGAATTCAAATTCTTTCAGACAAACTTTTCCACTGTGGATACCATGGTCTTTGTTTTTTGTTTTTGTTTCTCTTCTTCCCTCCTCACAAACACCTTTTG
>NW_007746182.1:7627-8428 GCF_000696425.1 Galeopterus variegatus | reverse complement strand
AAAAGATGTCTCCTCTTTTTCTTGGTGAATCTCAAAGGCCTTGGAAACATTTTGTGACCTCAGGGTGGATTCTCTGATTCCTCTGATTATTAACTCTCTGAGGTCCTGCATTTGGGTCTGTCTCTGGGATCATTATTGTGCCATTTGGGATCCAAATTTGGGAACTTTTGTTCTGCAGACCGGACCCTCTGTCCAGGAGGGTGTTGTCCCTCCCAGATGGACATAGCCACCCTTCTAATCATTCCTCTGTCTTCCCCCATAAAGAGGACGTGCATTATAGACATCATTTTGACCCGAGTGTAATAGCTGGGCCCTAAGAATTGGTTGAGTTGGTCTGCCAGACCAAGGGGTCCTTGTAATAATGATTTCATTTCTTTTTAAAAATTTCTAACTTCAGTATTCATGAGAGGGGCATTCATGAATCCAATCTCTCCTTGTCCCATAGAGACTTCCCTAAGGGAAAACATTTTGGAGGTTTCCCTAGGAGACCCCGATGGGAGGAGAAAGTTCTCAAGGGCTCTCTACATTGCTCTAATTCCTTCCTTAGACTAGGATATGGATCCATAGGGGCTGAGGGCTCGGGCTCTGCATGGGAATCCAAACATTCATACTGTCTAGGGCCCTTTTGCCTCCCATTCTGTTGGACATAGGGAGGAAGAAGGCAGGACAGAGGGTCCCAGGATTTTTTCTTGGGGTCTTCTCCCTTAACCTTGAAAGGAAACATGGGAGTTGTCCCTGGTAACCATCATAGAACATAATCTTTTTCCTCCTGAGAGGATGGGGATTTATTGATTTTTTTTT
>NW_007746182.1:5679-6762 GCF_000696425.1 Galeopterus variegatus | reverse complement strand
CCTTGTTTCTCTAGGCCTAGAATTCTTGCTTCCCATTTCCACTTAGGTCAGGGATCCCTGGTCTGCGTTTTCCTCAGGCACTCAGCGCCCCCTACTGGAGGCTTCTTGCGCACTTCAGGACCCGCTTTGTCGCCCGCGTTTCCCTCCCAGGAAAATGGAACTGCGGCTCAAGACTCCGCATTTGCTTCATATCTAGGATTCATCTCAGACACACACTCAACCACATCCGGGAAATGCCCAACGACTAAGGCAGTATCTATAGTCTAATTTCCTACCTTCGTTCGTGCACAAGGTTGCCTGTTTGCCGCGGTGTCTGCTTTCTTTCCCCCAGTGTCGCTTCTGCCATCCTCAAAATAACAGTGTCTGCAGTCTGCCAGAAGCCGGGGCACCCAGACAGGGCAGGCCACCCAAAATTGGGTGGGACGCATCTCTCCCCCCGCCCCCGGGTCCCAGTCCCACAGTCGCAGGATATCCCGGACGAGCCTCCAAATTGTGAGAAATGCCCTCACCCATCCCATGCCAAAGGATGGACACGGAGACACGAGGTATGGTGAAACAAGACTTTAATAACGGTCTTGCAAGATCGGGTGTCTAACAGGCACACAGGAAACTGTTACAGCAAGCAATTTATTCTCTAGTTTGCAAGTCCCTCCCCCAAGTTCCTCATTGGCTGAGTGCTATGGGATGCACAGTCTTCCTGGACACCGCCTAAGATTTATTATCCCCTTGCAACTTAAACACCCTTTGCTAAGCTCGTCCTGAAAATGAATCATTTAGGCTATTTTCCTTACACTTCCCATCCCTTGACTTTCTTATCTTGCTCGCTAAGTAGGGAGACAAGGCCGAGAAGCTAATTAGTACTTTGCAAAGCTAACAGTTCTTTCTTTGAGACTTGTAGAGTTTTGAGAAATGATCAAGGCCAAAGGACTGGAAGCTGACTTTGGGCACCCTCCAAGTACACTGGCACAAATCAAAATCTTGCAGGGTCCTGAGATAACAGTGAGGATGAGAATAGAAACCAGATGAGGCCTTGGTGAGACCTTGTACCTGACCCATAGAAATAGACCCCTTGTAACTCACATC
>NW_007746182.1:2871-4067 GCF_000696425.1 Galeopterus variegatus | reverse complement strand
CAGATTGTAATTTATTATGAGTGTCATGGAGAAGAAGTTTTGGGTGTCCTAGGAGCATATAATAGGGCAACTTGCTCTAGTCTGTGGTGAGAGAGGTCAAGAAAGATTTCCTTGGTGAGGTGATTAAATCCAAAGCAAAATGGGTGGGAGGGGTGATCCTGCAGAGTCACAGCCCATGCAAGAGCTGGCAGCAAGGAGCCTGGTAAGAGGAAAGAGAAATGAAGTGGTTCAGACCTGCTGAAGGGAGGGCAGGAGAGAAACAGGTACCTGGGTTAGTCATCACATAACAATTTGGTATCAACCATGCCTGGGTTCAGACCTGGTTCTGCCATGTACTGTGTGGCCTGAGGCAAGTGACTCAGCCCCTCTGAGCAGCCACTTCCTCAGTTAGTTCCTTTCTGAGAGGGTAGTGAGAGGCCTTGTCAAGACATGCCTATAAAGTAGTCACTCCAGCCTGGTCCCATTGAGCCTTTGGGTGGCATTAGCTAAGGTAGCTATGACTATTGCAAGTTTATTAATTGGTGCCAGTATAATATTAATGATGTCATTGAGGCAGCAAATTGTGAGGATTAAAAGCGTGCAATACAAAGCCAGCCTTCCTACGTTCAAATCTTGACCTTGGCACTTACCAGCTGTGTGATTTCAGGCAAGTAACCTCACTCTCTGGGTCCTAGTTTCCTTGTGGGCATGATAATAACATCTACCTTCCTCCGTCAGAATAGCCTGGGTTACACAGTGGTAACGAATGAGCCCTGGGTTAGACCTTAGTGAACTAATACCACAAAATTCATTTCTTGTTCATACAAAGTCTGCTGTGGGTTTGAGTTATTATCTAGGGCAGATGTCCTCCATGCCATGGCTCAGTGATACAGGTGGTTGCCTTCGTGTGGCACCTCTGTGCTTGCACAGCCCCCACTGTTGCCTGGGCAGCGGACAATGGAGCAACAGAGCATGGAGTATCCTGCACTGACTTTTGTTTTGTGTTGTTGTTGTTTGTGGTGGCTGGCCAATACTGCACTGGCTTTTAAATGCTTTACAAGGAAGTGACACACCCAACACTTGCACTCACTTATTGGCCAAAGCAAGTCACCTAACTATGCCTGAGTTTAAGGGAGTCTGAGAGAGGGTGAGAGGCATTGCTATACTGTCTCATTGATGGTGCTGAAAATCTCATGAGAAAATACACACAAAACATT
>NW_007746182.1:0-1351 GCF_000696425.1 Galeopterus variegatus | reverse complement strand
TGGTGCTTTGACAGGCTGAAATAAAGAAGCAGCCTCAAGGTCTCTCTGACTTCCCCTTCCCCCTCCTCCTGTCCCCCAATTCTCTGTCACTCTCTGAAACACAGGATAAAGCTGGTTCCCTTATATGCCCAAAGTCCAGACCCACCAAAGAAGACAGTTACCTTTGGTAGTTTCCCTGAGTTTTCATTAACTTAACTTATATCACAAGAAGGAAGACTGGAGTCAACACTCTTGGACTAATTTTGTCACAGGCCATTGTCTTAAATTTCAGTCCCATTCAGTATTTTAAAGAAAACAATTTACCAGTCATTGCCTGCTTTGCAGGCCAAATAGACTTTATCCTTGGCTATTGTATGTTCTCCAGGCCCATTGCATCCCCCTAAGAATCATTTACTCCCACACCCCCCTCCCCATCTCTTTACCTATGGAGACAGGCATATAAGCTCTGTACCCCAAAGGAAAGTTGGGACATTACTCTTGTGATTCCCCTGTGCTTTGCTTTCTCCCAGCATGTTAAATAATAAAATTTGTTATGCCTTTTCTTCTTATTGATCTAAATTTGTCAGTGATTCTTATTAATGAAACTTTAGGGGTGAAGTTTTCCTTTGGCCCCTACAGGAGGAAGATCAGGAGCTCAGTTTAGGACNGCTGCAACTGCAGTTTTGTCCGTTGTGCTGTTGTTATTTGAGCTATTATCGTATTAATTATGTTATTAAAGAGTCAGTGCATAAGATAAGTAGTTAAGGGTACAGACTAGGGAGATTGGCTGCCTGGGTTTAACTTCAGAGTCAGTTTACTTGTCTGTAAAATGGGGATAATAAATAGCATCCATCCCATAGGGCTGTTATGAGGACAAATGATCTTATATACATAAGGAGAATGCTCGGCAGGTACCGGTTTTTGTCAGTGTTAAGGATGAGTCAATGAGGCTGAGGCATGCTGAGGCATACAGGTGGGCTCCAGGCTGAGGGANGCGCCGCCGCGCTCCCAAGCGGCGCACTGTAGCAGTGCGCCACCGGGCCGGCCCTCAACCACATTCTATATCGACAAAATAAAATTAAAAATAAATAAATAAATAAACAAACAAAATAAATAAATAATAAAAAAATAATTTTTTTTTTTTTTTTTAAAGACCGGTAAGGGGATCTTAACCCTTGACTTGGTGTTGTCAGCACCACGCTCAGCCAGTGAGCGAACCGGCCATCCCTATATGGGATCCGAACCCGGGGCCTTGGTGTTTTCAGCACCGCACTCTCCCGAGTGAGCCACCAGGCCGGCCCAAAATAAAAATTTTTTAAAAGACCAGTAAGGGGATGTTAACCCTTAACTTGGTGTCGTCAGCACCAGGCTC
>NW_007746181.1:12969-13822 GCF_000696425.1 Galeopterus variegatus | reverse complement strand
TCAGCAAATGAAGGGTGGAATAGGGAAGCAATTCAGTATGGATATAAAAAACTCTAAAATCCAGAATATCACCAATAATACATTTTAAAGTCCAGTTATGTATTTAAATTAGTCAGAGTTTTTTACTTAATCAAATTGCATTGCTGAATTTATTCAGACCATATATACCTGTAAAAATACATTTTTCAAATATCTCTGGTAGGGCTTTGTATCTAACTTAATTGTGTGACAGCACGTTTTATATGTACGTTATGTCCAAACCTGCATTTGTGCATTCATATTTTAATTAAAAATATATAGTTTGCAATAAAAGGAAACCTCATGCTCAGCCATTACTTCTAAGTACTATCAGTTTCTCATATCCCTCTCTTCTCTGAAGCTAACTCACTGTGCATCTGTCGGTACATTTCTTCACCTCGCTGGGCCTATTTTCCATTCTCTAAATTGAAAATAATAAAACCTACCAAATTGGGGATTTGGAAAATAAAACATTACTATGTGATTGAACTTCGTGAACTCAAAAGCACTGCACAACATTAAGGGTTAAGATGAGAAAGTTGCAAGTTTGCAAATAATTCTTGATGTTAGTGTTTTAATGGCTGAAAAGCAGAGTCAATTTTTTCAGTAATGTTTTTTGATTCCAGTTAGAATGTAAACAGCCCTATAAAGCTATTTACACTTTCGATTTTAAAAATATGGCCAACATATGCTTATGTTCTTTTCTCAAATTATCTCGTACAAGCAGAAGTCAGTCATGCCTGATGTAGATTAACTTCTATGTGTGTGTATATGTATATATATGTGTGTGTGTGTGTATACACACACACACAGAAGTTAATCTACATAAAAAAAA
>NW_007746181.1:9390-10437 GCF_000696425.1 Galeopterus variegatus | reverse complement strand
AAAAAAAATATATATATATATTTTGGCAGTTGGCTGGTACAGGGAACATTCTCTGGACTTTGGTATTATCAAAACCACACTCTAACCAACTGCGCTAACCAGCCAGCCCAACTTCCTTATTTTGAAGATGAGGAAATAATCAGAAACACCAAGTGACTTGATTTTCTAACAAGGAAAATACTTAGAGAATTTTTCTTATCTATACGGATTTTTGTAAAACTCTTCCCCACCGGGTTCTCACTAACTGAACCAAACTTTACCTTAGTATCGACATGGAAACTTGTGGAAATATGTTCCTAGGACATCTCTGAAGGCGAAAATGAATCCATTCTCTAATGTGGTGATGGATGTAAAGAATGATATGAAAGTCCATTTTTCACCAGGATGTTTCTGTGATGGTTAAGCAAGCTATAAGCAAGTTCATTTCCCTTCCCATTTCTGGACCATATTTTGAAAAAGAAACCTAATGAGACACAAATGGCTCAGTCAGACTGCTCCAAAATATTTAGCCTTCTCCTTCCTAAGTCCTCTCTTCTCCCTCATAAAATGAAAACTATCTATGACCTGTACTCACATGGGTGCACATCTCCCAGCAGCTGCTTAATAATCCCATAGGTGTAAGCCATTACCTGTTTGAAAAATTAAGACGTGCACCTCCTTTCCAAAACAAGTGACTTTTCCTTCTTCATTTCCGTTACTTTCTAAAAAGGAGGCTTAAAAGCACCACCAGGGATAAACTAGTGAGCTTTTGTTCTCTGCAATAACCTAATTGATCTAAGTTGGGAGTTGAACCAATGAGTAGTAAAAAGAGATTAAGAAGATTTTCAGACAGTGGCATGCTGGACTGTTTTTGTTTGTTTTTGCCTGAGGTTTGCTTTTACGCTCATTTTAAACCTTGCAATATTTCAGTAACTCCTGATATATCTGCTCCACCAATACATGCATCCAGTTTCCAGAGCTTGGGAATCTCCACCTCACATTTATCTTGATTCATTTGTGTTTAGTTCAGTGTCACACTGGGGTCATGCTTTATTGGTTGATGGCACT
>NW_007746181.1:6957-7985 GCF_000696425.1 Galeopterus variegatus | reverse complement strand
AAAAAAAAAAAAAAAAAAAAAAAAAAAAATCCAACTACATGGTTCAATAAAACAGAGTAGCACAGATTAGCTGCTAATTCCCATCTCCTTAAACACATGTGTTGTACCATTTTAGTTGCTCATTTCTCATTTAGATGGAGTAAGATGTAGAAGATGTTAAGATTTATAAAATTCAAATTCATTTTGAACACATTACTGAATGAACTGTAGCTTTTTATTTTATTTTATTTTTTTTTTATTGTGGCTGGCTGGTACAGGGACTGAACCCTGGACCCTTGTGTTATCAGCACCATGCATCTAACCAACTGAGCTAACCAGCTAGTCCTGATTTTATTTTCTTGACCAACAGATACTCAAAATTCAACAGGTATCACGTGGTGATATATAAAATATTTTGATGTTGGAAGGGGCGTCATATTAAAAAATTTGGAGAACTGCTGATATCAAATCATAAATTCTTTGAAGAAAATACATTTGAAATCCTTAAGCCTTCAATTCCTTTCTGCTGATTATAACATATTCAGAACATCTCATTTGTTGATATGGACAATAATTAGCATCAACAGCACGTTATTAATCTTCATTCATCTTCAACCAGAGCATGGTGATGTTATCCATTTGTTTCATAGAGGTCTATGGATTTATGTAGGCAGTGCAATAAAATACAATACAGATCAACAACTCAACCCAGGAATTTACAAACCAAAGCTTTTTTTTTTTTTTTTTTTTTTGTCCTTTTTGAGACCGGCTGCACCGCGATCAGCCAGTGAGTGCTGTGAGCGCACCGATCATCCCTATATAGGATCCGAACCCATGGCGGGAGCGCTGTTGCGCTCCCAGCGCCGCATTCTCCCGAGTGCGCCACGGGCTCGGCCCTACAAACCAAAGTTTTAATCAGTAGTTTATCATGTACGCAGAAAAACACTGGCTCTACAAACCAATCGATATGGTATATAGCTCAAAGTTTAAGTCAAAGCCTTTGTTTCTTAACTGGAGTGTATCCTCAAGCTTGCCTTTTTTTTTTTTTT
>NW_007746181.1:4668-5964 GCF_000696425.1 Galeopterus variegatus | reverse complement strand
CAAAACAAAAACAAGCTAACTTGATAATCTAAAACTTAGATAAATTAAGAGTGTAGGGTTTCTGATACATGATATTGCATTATTAATTAATGCAATATCATGTATTTCATTAATTTTTTAAAAAAAGAGGTTAAAAATGCCATCAGGGGCTGGCCAGTTTGCTCAGTTGGTTAGAGCACTGCCTTGTAATACCAAGGTCAAGGGTTCGGATCCTCATACTGGCCAGCTGCTCAAACACCACCCCCCACTCCCCACCACCAAAAGTCAGGGAATTGACTTTACAGTAATTCTGTGAACATGGTATGGGAGTCTGAAATGGCAAAAATCACTTCTAGGAACGAAGGTATTTATTACAAAAAGAAGAGTTATTTTCTTTTTCTTTTTTTCCTAAAGATGACCGGCAAGGGGATCTCAACCCTTGGCTTGGTGTTGTCAGCACCACATTCAGCCAGTGAGTGAACCGNGTAATATAAGAATTGAAAGTACTTTCTAAGTCTACTAAAAAATTCACTATTTATATACATTAAAAAGATGATCCTGAGACACTTCTGCTTTTAATCTTCCACTTATTACAAGAATATTTACGATTAACAACAAAACCACAAACTACTGAGGTTGAAAAAATAACTTCCTATCAATGACTTCAGCAAAAGAGCTAATGCCATCTAGTGTCATAACAAGGCACTGCCTTTAAAAACCACTGCAGGGAAAAAAAAGAAAATTGAAAATGTTCATTCTTTGGCTTTACTGAGCTTTTTTACTCTGTACCATATAGTACAAATGCACTGTGGAGGAAACAATTTTTCTATTATGGAACTGAAGTTGCCCAAGGTAAATAAGTTTAACTTATCAATATAAACTAACTTTCTAAATTCTAAAAAAAAGTAAAACAAAAATCATTAGCTACATGAACTAGGCTTTTATAATTAATTACATATTAATAAAGCTACAATTAGTTTATAAGCCTTACTTATCTACAGTTTACAACCACTAAACAAGAAATGCTGATAAGTGGCAAGATCCAATGGCGAGTTTGGGCCTTTCTCAGCTCCTCCTCTAAACTATCTGGAAGAGCCCAATGGTTAGCTCAGTTGGTTAGCGTGCAGTGTTACACCACCAAGGTTAAAGTCCAGTCCCTGTACCAGTCAGATGCCAAAACTAACAAACAAACAAACAAAAATTACCTGGAAGAAGTTAACTGGCAAAAAAATGCCAAAGGGCAGAAAATGGGAAGGCAAAACAAAAACAAGCTAACTTGATAATCTAAAACTTAGATAAATTAAGAGTGTAGGGTTT
>NW_007746181.1:2153-3757 GCF_000696425.1 Galeopterus variegatus | reverse complement strand
AGTCATCTTTTAATCTTAAAATCCAGTTTTAAACTGGCTGAGCCTTAGGTTTTCTGTCTTTTGATGTAGCCAACATTCGCTTTCTGATGGAAGACCATCATGTGCTCAAAATGACAGAAATTATCTATGAGAATAGTAGTGTTATTTGCTACATATTTGGAACTGATCTCAAAAGGCAAACTGGAAAAAAGAATTTTCTTGATTGCCCTGGTATATAATCCTGGCTTTTTCCATATAGAGACAAAAGATATGAGAGCAACAGCATATGGCAACCTAGTTTGAATATCAACTTTAGTGCCCATACTGCCATTCTTCCTACAGAATAGCTATTTCTCAACTACTCTAGCTTGGTAAACATCAAGAGACCAAACCCCAGTTTAATAAGGCATAATTTCCATTTAAAGGGCTGAATCTGAATCCCTATTCTGCTTCTTCTTAGCTGTGTGAATTTATTTGGGCAAGTTCTTTAATTAGACTTTTCTCATCTGTAAAGCAGTAATAATGAATCATGTACCACTTCTGTATCAGGTTGCTAAAAGTAATAAATTAGGAAACTTGTGTGAAAGTATCTATTTTAGAGCCTGGTATTTGGTATTGGTGTGACCTTGGGACAAGCCATATAAGCTTTCATTTCCACATTTCCCTATCTGGTTTCATAAGGTGTTATAAGGATTAAATATTTATGCAAAAGTATTTTTTGGCTAGCTGCCCCCCAAAAAAAGCATTTTTACTAATTATATAAAATACTATACAAGGTATAAATTCCCATTTCATTTAAGGTCTCCAAAAAGATGCCATTTACTGCAGATGTGCCTTCATTAGTGACTTCGAATACACATTGGGAAACCAGTGAAGGAAATGAAAAAGCTAGGTAGAATCAAAACTGGAGTTAAGAATTACTGTTAGTTAGTTACCCTTTCTCATAAAATAAAACATAACTCTCCGTAAAGGGGGCTAAGTCAATAGCCCTTGTATCAAAAATCTGTTTAAAAAACCAGCACACCTTTTCTGAAAAATGGTAGTTCATTCTGTAATAAATATGCTAATTATCCTGATTTGATCATCACATATTGGACACAAGTATTGATATTTAACTCTGTACCCCACAAATATGTTTAACCAATTATTTCTCAATAAAAAATAAGATAGTCCAAAACATTTAGTTCAATTTAACAATTATCCACTGAATACTTACAATGTACTAGTAACTATGATACAAACATAAAGAAGACTTGGATCCTTCTGTTTGAGGAACCCATTTCCATAAAGCAGATACACTTAAAAAAATAATCACATACAGGTGATAAGTGCAATCAACAGCATTAGCACATATGCGGTACAGAGGAGCAAATAATTAGAAATGATACCTGAAATTTTTTTTTTCTTCTTTAAGTTTGATTTTGAAGGATGAATGAGTTTACCAGTCGAAGAGGGAGGAAAGAACATTCCAGACTAAGGTGCAACATATACTGAAAGGCAGGGAATCATAAAATAGTATAGTCTATTAAGTTCTGAATTTCAAGATCTTAAAGTGCTAGAAAGAGGGCCATTCAAAATGACAGGGGAGAGGGAGACGGCGTATCATAGAAGGCCCTGACTCTATC
>NW_007746181.1:0-1361 GCF_000696425.1 Galeopterus variegatus | reverse complement strand
GGGCCATTCAAAATGACAGGGGAGAGGGAGACGGCGTATCATAGAAGGCCCTGACTCTATCCAGTTGGTGATGGGTTTTAAGCAGTCAAGTTATAAAATCAGATATGACTTTTAGAAACTGAACACTGCAGTGTGAAGGATGGAATGAAGGGAGTAAGAGTGTGGAGGCAGGGATTACTGTGATAGTCCAAGAGATGAAATTATGAAGCAAGGCAGACGACTAAGTCATTATCTTATTATTATATAGTAATGCTCAGTTAAATTCATTTTGTCACACTAATTTTAGTTCTAAAACACTACTGCTTTCAGATAAAATGAAGCCCTCAGCACTTCACAGCTGCAATCACAAGAATCTATGAATTAATTCGTGTGGTTCTAATTATAAAGCACATTAAATCACATAGACTACTGTTAAGCTATCAGGGAGGAAAGAACATTCAGGATTAAGGTGCAACATAAACCGAAAGGCACAGAACCATAAAATAGCATGGTCTATTAAGTTCTGAATTACAAGATCTTAAAATGCTAAAAAGGTGGCTATTCAAAATGACAGTAGTGGGCGAGGCAGGGCCTATCACAGAAGGCCTTGACTTTATCCTGCTGAAGGGTTTTAAGCAGGCAAGTTATGTAATCAGATGTGATTACATCATTTTAAAAGCTGAATAATTTATNTTAAGCAGGCAAGTTATGTAATCAGATGTGATTACATCATTTTAAAAGCTGAATAATTTATTATCTTTCACTAAAACACAACAACTACTGGTTGAGACATCAGAGACTTCACTTTAAAGCCAACTATATATGATATATGAGCAAAATGTACCCAAAGACCATTATAATCAGTTTGCCAATTAGCTAGATTTAAATTTCGTTCATTAAATACCTCATTCTTTTTAAGCTCACCAGAAGGACCAAAAGATATTACCACTGGGGTGTGACCCTCCTTACCTGATTCCACGGTCTCCTCCCCTTCTGGTAGAAGCCTAGCTTTCTTAGCATTCTGTGGGGCATCATCACCATTGTCCTCATATATGTTAGACCATTTTATTGCCATATCCAATTCTGGAGGTGGAGGTTTCTTCTCAGTAGTGTAGGTCTCCGGAGGTGGTACATAGTTTGACTTCCATATTTTAAATTCCTTTGGAGGCTGTTAAGCAAGCACATTAAGAAGCACTGTGACGAACCGAGGTTCCTATGATGGATACGAGTACATGCACCTCCCTGCCATTCGCTTATCGTTCAGGCTGACTTTTTTCTTTTTTTCTTTTTAAGGTTTATAGATACATTTTTCCATCAAAACCACAATACTGTTAAGTGAAAAGCCAAAGGGTTCCCTATATGAATAAAGCTAATAACTTTTA
>NW_007746180.1:6218-13825 GCF_000696425.1 Galeopterus variegatus | reverse complement strand
CATGCACAGATGTCTGACATACAAAACTGTGAGATAATACACATGCTTTGCTTTAAGCTTCAGATTTTTTTTTGTGATTTGCTACACATCAGAGAAGACGAATGCATAGCCCCTTACAGTCTCCCACTTGCTCTATGTGCCACAGGCCAATAGCCTCCCTTCAGAGGTGCCATGCTCTCTTAACTGGATGCCTCTTAAGTGAACATTCAGCCTCATGTCCTATGTCCAAGCTCATCTCCCTGCACTCTCCTCACCCCATTAATATGCATACACAGTCTTCTTATTGTTTTAGTTTATCATCTTTTCCCAACGTTACTCAATCATCATTCATATGTCACTCTCTCAGACCAAGATAGTCCCTCCTCCTCAATCTAGTCTCTAAGCTTTATTAGGATAGGAAAGTTCACTGTTTCCTCCTCACTTAATGCAGGGCTGTACACAAATCATTCAATATAATTTTATTGGCATGATGAATGCATCATGCATAAATGAGTTCACTTTTCTTAGTTACATTTGGGATCCAGAGAAAATTTCTTTTCTATGATTCTCAAAGAAAATCTATTTTGGTACTTAATATAAAGCATTATAAAATTATTTTCACTGAGTACAAAAACTACGCAGGGGGATTTGGGAGATTATACCTAAGAATAATAGAAATAAAGCTGCTTGTTTTTCTTCCATTCAGACGATAGGAAAGAAACAATTAACTTACCTGGCCAGGCTTAGAATTTTCACAGACAACAATATCATATTCCCTGGCAAGTTCAGGTGGATTGTCATTGACATCCAGAACTCTAATACCCACTGTGACATGGCTCAGCAAACCAGGATTGTCTGCAAAACACACAGGGATGTATTTAGTATTTCCATGCACACATTAGATGCTTGGTTAAAAACAAATCTCCTTAATACTGTATCTTGTCACTAGTTCCCTATGCTGTAACAGGACTTTTGACAAAAGACAACTTTATGAAGGCACTCCTTGCTAGAACTCATTAACTTACAGAAAAATGAAAAATGAACACCAAGGCATGACATGAATGCTAAAATGATATTTTGTCATATCAAGGAAATTACATGTTATTCAGGGACTGGAGTGGGAGAAAGTTGTCAGAACTCATTGTATGCTGTCAGAGTCTAAGGGATGAACAATTGGTTTCATCATTAATCTAAGAAAAGCTCAGCAGTTGGTTAAAAAAAAATCACAAAATCCTTAAAAGGTTCAAGGTTTCAAATCTAAATAAACTCAGAGGGAATACAAAGTAAAGTTCCTTACACAAATGATCAGATTCATATGCAATGTGTGATGTTAAGTCACACTTTTGGAAAAAATAAAGAATAATTTAAATCAAATTTAGCATGGAACACACATATAACTCTGACAGAGATCAAATTGTTATATTCAGTACTTTAAAATATGTCTTAAGCTCAGTCTTCTCGTTTTTTCATAAGTTTATTAATTATGAGGTGTAAGGAAAAGGCAAATGTTTAGTTTATTTCACAAATCAAAGCTAGAGATTTGGAATTCATAATGGGAAAATTAAAACAATCTCTCTCTCACTCTCTTTCACTTCCTCTTTCATTGCTGTCTGTCATCCTTTGACAAAAATCCAAAATTGAAATGGTAACAAAAGACTAATTCAATTCATTAAGAAATCAGAAAAAAAAGACATAAAATTTAGAGAAATGTATCAAAGAACAATATAAGACGGAGAAAACTAACCATATTTAAAAAGGGGGATATAAATATTTGTACGGAAGACATTAAAAGTAGTAAGAAATTCAATAGATTAAGAGGTCTCACAAGTGGCTCTGAAAGAAATAGAAAATCTAAGTAAAGCTGTATGATAAAAAAGATAAATTCTTAGTTAAAAAAATATATTTCAAAATGAAATTTGGCCCAGATAGTTTTATCTAAAGTTAAAGAAATGGATAAGTTTAGTGTTGTGCACGTTGTTTTTTTCAGAGGCAAGGAAAAAGTACTCCAAAACTTGTTTTCTTTGGCTTGTAAAACTTTGATACAAACACTAGGCATCCCTATTCTTGAGAGAGATTGGGTGTCAATAGGCTAAACAAATTAATTGTAAACTCACTGTACTGATGTATTAAAAAAAAGTCTATCTTGACAAATTTGTTGCCAATAATGTTTATTTAGTTCAGCAATGAAAGAAGGAAGGAAAGGAGGGAGGAAGAGAAAGGGAATTATTAAAAATATAAAAGTTATCCACAAAGTTTATGAATTAAAGGTAGAATAAAAACACACATATATAATCACTCAAAAACAGAAAAAAAAACAGAAATACAATGCAATGTCCATATATTTTAAAAACCTACAAAACAACCAAAATTACAGCATACATTATTCTTAATGGTAAGAAAATAAAATAATTAACAAAAGCTAAAGGAAACTAGGAATAAATTTAACAAATTATGTGAAAGACCCGTATGCAGAACACTATTTAATTCTGTCAAAGAAGAGCAATAGATGTTAAGAGCTATATTGTCTGTGGTTCAGGAGACAAACTATCATAGACTGGCCTCTCCTGATTGATGCGTGTATTCAATGTAATTTTAAACAAAGCTAATGAGGGTTGTTCATAGAAATTGAAAGCTGATTCTAAAATTTTTAAACAGTAAGATTATTCAGTCTTGTATGAAGAAGAACAATAAAGGAGTCATGCTAGAACATAATACATGGTGACAGTGTCACAGGAGTAGAAAAACAGATGCAGAAAACAGAACCCAGCCACAGATCCACTATAAATAGTAATTCAGTATATGGCAATGATGGCACTACATATCAATGTGGAAAATATTGGTTAGTCAAGAAATTGTTTTAGTACAACTTGTTATCCATGTAATAATAATAACAGTAATAATAATAATAATAATAATAATAATAATAATAATAATAATATGTACCTTACAATATACACAAAAACACATTTTAAATAATTAAGGACTTAAATGTAGAAGGAAAAATTATATATACCTTAGGAAAAAAAATATTAGTATTAATAAATGAACTTAAGTTACATGAAAAATTTCAAAACACAAAATACACCAATCATGAAGGAAGCATTGATAAATGTGACTTTTTAAAAGTTTCTCCAACTATACCAAAAAGCGGGGGAAAAAAATTTCACAAAGTAAGTGTAGATAATTGTGGCACATAAGACTGACAAACAATTTGTATCTGTAAAATATAATGCAATATGTTGTATCAATAAGAAAAACATTGCACAATATAAAAATTGACAAAAAATAATTATTTAACAGAATAGATCCTATAAATAGCAAATAAACATGAAAAAAAAATTCAAACTAATTATTATGTAAAGAAATGCAGATCAATCAAAATAAGTGACCATTGAACACATACCAGACTGACACAATATTAAGTTAAGAAGTTTGACAAGATTTCTCCACACACTGGATTGGACATAGATCAGTGAGAATGACTGTAAGTTAAAGTAACCCACCTATAGTAACTTATGTATTCTCATACCCAATATCCAGCAATTTCCCAGCTTATACTTGTAGACATACTCTTAAAAACATGCACCATCAGTACAATTAAAGGCAACAACAACAACACGAAAATACAAATATCCGTCAACAGCTGAATGGATACAATAACTGAGATATATTTATATGAAAGAAAAAAACAACAATGTAACCACTATATGGAGCAATCTCAGAAACAAAATGTTGATTGAAACCTTGTCAGAAATGTGTCAGAACACTGTATCCAAGTACAGTAAAACTGTAAAGCTAAAAAACAAACAACGTGCATATAATATATTGTAAATATGTGAATAATTTATTTTAAAACTAAATGAGATATTGTTTAGGACAATGCTCGAACACTTTCATTCTTTGGTGCAGAGATGTGTTAAATATGTTTATTATTATAATTTGCAATATCTTCTTTGTAGATATTGAATGCTATATTAAGTATACAAAAAAGTCATAAAACAACTTGAGAGTAATATATTCTGTTAATAGATTTATATATGTCATAATATTGCCATCACTTAATATTTTATTGTCTATATAATATTATTATTCATTATATATAACATATAATAGTATTTTATAATAATGTAATGATTTTATATATTAATATATATTTTATTAATATATTAAACAATTTTCTATTATATAGATAAAATGAATGTAAATATGAAATTAAAATTAACTAAATATTGATTTAAATATTTGCATATTTATATTGACTTCTCATGAAAAGGTAATGCTACAGCTTTTTCTAGAAGATAATATTGATCATTACTTGATCTGTTTATTACATTATTTTAAAATTGTAATATAATTTTTGGTCTTAATTCTTGTTTTATAAGTCATAGAATTAAAATTGATACAGTTTAAATGACCTTGGCAAAGCCAGGGTTATGATCCACTTCTCCTGCCTTACTATGGCCACTGTATAAATATGCCTTCTATTCTAGATATTATATTTGATTTTTGCACGTATTACTATAGCTCACATTTTGAGAGCAGACAATAGCAATCTTTTCTAGAAATCTAAGGCAATAATTTAGTTAGCTCTAATTATTGGTATTAGCAGTGTTAATTGTTTTTGAGTAAATAGTTCTCTGATCCTTTTCTTAGCAGGCATGTAGAAGAAACTTCAGTGAAGTCAAAAAGCGTGCTTTGTATGAGAAAATTCTGGAAAGACCATACCTTGAGGAAGAACATGAACAGAGAACAACTAAGCATCACCTCTCACTGTCCTACCTCTGCTTGCTCATGCTGTCTTCTAGAACTGGAATGTCCTGCACCCATTGCACACTTGGGCACACAAAACAGATTCTTCTAGATGGAAATAGAGTATTTCCATTTTGATCCATTATTATTTTATATCTTTATTGTACAATCACTATTCCATAAAACACAGTGTCCAGGATCCAAAAAAACCAACCAAACAAACAAACAAACAATTTTGTCTGTGGCCCTACTCCCCTTAAGAAAGGGAACTTAATCTACCCTTACTGAGGATGTGATTCATCATATGTAGTAAATGTACTACATTTACTACAATGATAGAAGATACTGGTAAAGAATTATGAAAAAAACAGAATGCTAGAGCAAACTTAATGTAATTATTGGTCCAAATTTTGCATCTGCTGTCTACTAAAAGCAGGATGATGAATAAAAATGTAGCTTTGATTCCAGATAATTAGGACTGAAAACCTACCATAGATTAGTAGACGCTTGCAGCCTACCTGCATGCACTCTGGAATTGTTTTCTAGATAACGATATTAGCTGAAATTGGCAAGTTATTTTGTGTATCTATATTACTTCCCACAGTTCTTGGGTTGGTATATTACCCTTTGAATGTCAATCACTTTATCTATAAAATGTAAACAAACATCTGTGTAGCAGAACTTTCAAAAATTGCAAAGCATTTAGAAACATTTCATCCAAAATTCGTTCAATGTATTTATCCATTTTTTGTCAGTTTACAATATATAATCCTATTAATCACATAATTGCCACACAAATCCTAGATTGAAGTGAATTATTTAACGTGAACCTTGATTATTGTAGGATGTTGTTTGTCCCAGTTATTTATAAATTTTCCAACAGTTTCTTAAATGGTTTTAGTATTATTGACTTAGAGTAACATGAGTTAGAACCTTCAAAAATTATGTTGTGCCTTTGATCTTAGGAATGAACACTGTTTTCTGTAAGTGAGAACTGTAAAATCAAAATAAGTCATCTCTAACTGAAATTGAGCACATTGGGATGATGCAAACATTTGTAATTAATTACAAAATAAATTGACAATTGGCCTTTTAGCTCTATGAAAATGTTGCAATTGTTCTATTCAATTATATGAGAGAATCTAAAAAATGTAACATTTATTTTCCCTTTTTTGTAATAACTCATAGTTTTAACATTTATTTTCTATCTTTGTCTATTTATCCATAATACTTGTGAAATTTTCTACCTTTCATCTTTGTCGGGTACACAAATTTATCTTGTGATCAACTCTCATGCTGTCCTTTGAACTTATATTTAAAATCATACTTTTAATGCTACCTAGAACTTCACTAATAGAATGGATCATAATTTTACACTACTTTCCTTTTTCTGGTTGAGAAATCTTATCATAAAGTTTTTCGTATCAGATACAATCAGCATCAGAAAATGATTTTGTTGATTAAATAAAAACAGTTAATATGGGAGATCATTAACAAAATAATGATACATACATTTTTTAAACATGTGTATTAAAATATTTGAGTGCATAATTATTTACCTATCTCCAATCTCTCACTGTGGGAATAAGGCCTTATCTCTGAGAACGAATCTGCTGCTTCTTAGAGTTAATGCCATATTCTTGTAAAAGCCACATGCACTGAATCATCTGTGAAGCCCCAAATTGATTTATTTCAAGAAAAGAAAAAAAAAGTGAAGATGTATTCAGAAGAGACGAAATTTACTAAAAGTTGTTATTTGTATTACATTTACTGAGATTTTGTTAATATCCTAATTTTTCTTCTAAATTGCAGCATATTTTATCACTTTGATCAATTCCAGAAAACTTTAAACTTAGACAACACAAATCATGATTTCATTATGAACGTATATCTCATTCTTCTGTGTGATATTTAAATAAATTACATAACCATAATATCAAATTTAAAAGGCTTGGAAATAGAACTCAAGAAGCGAAACTTCTTGTTTTGGTGAGAAAAGAGCAGCTGATACCAGACTAGCCTACCATAATAAATAATTATAAAATGGAACAAAACATAGGAAGCTGCTGCTCTCAGACAGTGGAAAACAATAGAGCAAAACTATGCTTCCTGAAAGAAGAGAGATACATAAACTGGGCTCCAGGATTCCCTTGAACTTTGATAATGCATCTATCATGACTAAGTGGGGTATATCACAGGAAGGCAAGGCTGGTTGTTCAACATTTAAGAATCAAAAGAAAAAAAAAAAACAACACTCAGCATACTAAGAATATAAAGGACTTCCTCAATCTGAAAAAAATGTATGAACCAAAAATCTACAATTATTTTCATTCTTATCAGTGAAGAATAAATGCTTTAACTGAAGGATTAAACTAAAAAGAAATGTAGGCATATATGTTCTTAATACTTCCTCTGAACATTGTCTTGAAGATTATAGTTAGTGTAATTAGCAAAACAAAATAAAACAAAAGTCATATCAATTGCAAAGTAAGAAATTATTTTTTCTTTACAGTCAGCATGATCATTTTATGAAATACTCAATAATATTTTTAAAAATAATTCAGCTTTTTAAATTTAAATTTAATTTCATTTTATCAATACACAATGTAGTTGATTTTCATGTCCCTTTACTGATTCCTGCCTCCCCCATCCCTCTCCCCTCCCATCCATCAACATCGTATCTGTTCACTTGACTTAACAAGCTCAAGGTATTGTGATTGTTTGTCTTCTTCCCCATCCCCCAGTTTGTTTGTGTATTTATTTATTCATTTTTAGCTCCCACAATAAGAGAGAACATGTGGTATTTCTCTTCCCATGTCTGACTAATGCTATAAAAAAGAATGAAATACTACCATTCACAGCAATATGGATGGAGTTAG
>NW_007746180.1:2664-4836 GCF_000696425.1 Galeopterus variegatus | reverse complement strand
TTCTATTTAGCAAAGAATTATTAGATAAGACACAAAAGACAAGAACTCTAAAAGAAAGAAGACAAATTGTAATTTCCCCTCAAATTTCAGTATTTGAAAAAAATTTTAAAGCCTTCATTTATTAAGAAAATAAAAATATAAGACAGAATATGCAAATACTCATATATTTGAAAAACACACATCCAAAATAGTTATATGTCCACAACATATTATAACCTCAAAATAAATAATAAAAATCTAAATAACTTTATAAACTTGTGCAAAATTCTTAACAGAAAATTCACCATACCAGATAATACAGATGGTAAATAAGCACTTGAAAATATTTTTAACATCACTTCTCTGTGATGAAATGCAAACTGAAACAACAATGAGATGTCACTATATAATTATTAGAATGGGAGAGAAAAAATGCGCTGACAATAACAGGAATATAGTGCAACTGCTGGTGGTAATGCAAAATTGTATAGGCTCGTTAACAAAAAAAAAAAAATGATTTGGCATGTTTTTACAAACTTAAACATACTATTTAGTCCAACATTCCCACATCTAACTATTTACACAAGAGAAATTAAAATGCATGTCCTCACAAAAATCTGTTGTAATGGCAGTTTTATTTAGAACAGCTAAAAACTGAAAACAAAACATAGATTCATTTTAAAAATAAAAAAATGTGGTACATACATACAAAGAAATGACAATTAGTAATTACCTATTGATTTAATGGTATGGACAAATATGAAAAGCATATGCTACATAAAAAGAATTAATCAAAAGGGTTTAACTATTCTGCATTTTATTTTTATTACATTTGAAAAAGAAAAAAAATAAAATATAGGCTCAGACATCAGACCAGTACATTCTAAGACTTAGAGGTGGGGGAAGGGAAATCACTTCAAAGAGAACTTTCTGTGATAATGTAATTCCACTGTATCGAGAGTGTAATACTGCTTATGTGACTTGATGCCTCTGCAAAATTCATCACACTTTATACTTAAAAATGTAATTTGCTATGTAAATTTCTCAATAAGAAACCTGACTTTTAAACAAAAGAGTGATGTATCTTAAGGCTTTAAATATGGAGCAAGAATATAGTACATAATACAAATTGCACTGTGAATAATGTCATTACATTTTCAAAAATGTTACATCATTATGGAAACAAAGTTTGTTTAATAAAAATTTATAGAAAGTTGAAAAAAATCATATGCAATGGCCTAAGAAACCCAAAAAATTCATAGGGAAAGTTTTACAAAAGGTGTATAGCACTTCTACATGAGACCTACATGAGAGAAATTAAGAAAAAGTTAAATAAAATGATATACCATGTTCATGGACTGAAAGATTTGGTATTAAGATGTCAATTTTCTCCAAAATTATCTATATATTTCAATTCAAATCTCAGCAGGGGTTTTTAAGAAATTGGCAAGCTGTTTCTAAAATTTATAAGAAAATGTAAAAAATCTGAAAGTCTAAATTATGAAAATGTTGAACATGGCTGAATACCTTTTGCTACTTGATTTCAAAACACTCTACAGAACTGCGGTAATCTAGATGTCATTCCACTGGCATATGTATAAGCAAATGGATCAGTGAAGCAGGAGAAAGTGTCCAAAAAATAGTAACAGACACACTTGGATATGTCAATTCATTTTTGACAAAATTGCAAAAACAATTCTACTGAGAATAAGAGCTTTACAACATATGGACATTGAACTCAGAAAATAATCCACTCAGATTCCTACCTCATTCACACGTAAACAATAATTCTAGATGGGTCTTCAATCAAAACTTAAAAATTAAAAATCTAAAGCCATTGGGAAGAAACATTAATAATCTTGGGCAAGCAAAGATTTTATAAAGATAAAGGGATAACTCATCATAAAATTAAACGATTATTATGACTTACGAAAATTAAAAATGTTTGGTCTTAAAAAATGCAGTTAAGTAAACAAAATAGAAAGCCTCAAAATAAAAATCCAAATATCACACAGGTGAGATACATATACGTACATAAATATAAATACTTTTGTCAAGAATGTAAAAAAAAATAACTCTTGCATCTATTTATTTATTAAAAAGTCACCACAAAAAAAAAAAGAAAAAAAAAAAGGTGTTCAGTATGTTTTGCCATTAGGGAGATGTAAATTAAAACCACAGTGTAATTCTACT
>NW_007746180.1:0-1505 GCF_000696425.1 Galeopterus variegatus | reverse complement strand
TACCCCAAAGGGATGAGGAGTAAGGGGACTGTAAAGACTGTAAAGGGGAATATCTTTATGAGGGTATGAAAACGTCTTACACATTGACACAGGTGTGATTACATGGGGTGTTTGCATTCATAGAACTTACTGAAATAAAACAAGATCTTCACAGTTCAGGACATGTCAATATTATCCAATTAAAAACAAATCATTTGCAGGAAGAATAGAATGCTCACACCTTCAAGGAGAAAACTACTAATTTTCAGCATACAGTTTAATTTGGGGCATCAACTAAATGATAGCCAAGAAAATGAATTTAAAGAATGTATTTTAAGAATGAAGTGCTTTGAGCCGGCCCGGTGGCACACTGCTACAGTGCGCCGCTTGGGAGGGCGGTGGCGCTCCCGCTGAGGGTTCGGATCCCACATACAGACCGGTTCCCGCTCACTGGCTGAGCGAGGTGTGGGGGCAACACCGAGGGTTGCGATCCCATTGTCGGTCCTGGTCCGGTACAGGCGCAACACTGAGGGTTGCGATCCATTGCTGGACCCGAAAAAAGACAAAAAGGAAAAAAAAAAAAAAAAGAATGAAGTGCTTCAATTATAAAATTGTATTCTAGATGTCTGTATAGGCAATAATATGTTATTGTTATATATAACAATTTATAAAAAATGTTTTCAACTATTTCTTCTATATGCCATTTACTAGTGTTTTCCAAAATGTAATCATGTCTACAAGCTTCGTGAAGATGTGTCAAGTAATAATTGATAATAATTTAGCACATATTTCAGCCATGTTTATGATAACAATAAGTGCTTAAATTTATGTTACAATGTTCCAGGTATTTGGTTAAAATCCTCAATGTAATCCTTTGTGACAGATGATAAAATCTGTGATATTTTTGTTAAAGAAATTGCCCAAGTTTCAATTGCTTGTAATGAACAGAAACAGAAGTTAAATAGAGTAGCTCTTACTCCAGATTCAGTATTTTTAAATATCAGACATCATTGCCATCCTAAGATAATATAAAGACTTTATTTATAGTACAAAGAAAATTAATTAAATATAAAACAATAACCTTGATGAACATAGAAGTAAAAATGGAGGTGTGTATGATAAAATCCATGAAGAAAACCAGTTAATTTTACATTTATTTTGTAAATTTCTAAAGTGTGTTCTGATTCATATACATGATATTAAAACATTTTTCCATGACCCTTAAATTATTACAATTTCAAGTTACATAAAGGTTGAGCCTTTTAGGTTCCTTTTCATGTAACTTTGGAACTGAATACAACATATATTTCAGAGTGAGGGTTTTCAGCATGAAATGAAATGTATTGGTTAAGAGAGATTTAACTCTAGGTCAATCATTTATTATAGTTTTGTATTTATTAAAAAACACAGGGTAAACATTATAGAATATTTCCAAAAATTCATTATATGCTTTAGGTATGTGCACCCAAGATATACATCTAGAGAAGTTTTTTGCACAGAAAACACACAAGACCTGTTATATAAGC
>NW_007746179.1:14354-14763 GCF_000696425.1 Galeopterus variegatus | reverse complement strand
ATCAATCTGAAAAGAAACCTTTTGCCCATTAGTAGTCATTCCCAATTCCCACTTCCAGCCCAGGCAACCACTAATCTACTTTCTGTTCTATAGATTTGCCTTTTTGGGGGATTTTTCATATACAAATTAAATCACACAGCATATAGTATTTTGTATCTGGCTTTTTTTCACGTAGATAATATTTTTGAGAGCCAGCCACATTGTAGCATTGCTATGGGTCAAATGTGTTCCCCAAAAGTTCATGTATTGGAAACTTGACCTCTGTTGTAACAGTGTTAAGAAGGTAGGAAATCCTATTGTGATAACTGAAAGGGGGGGCCTTTGAGAGGTGATTAGATTGTGAAGACTTTGCCCTAGTAAATGGATTGATCCAGTCACGGAGTAATGGGCGTGGTTCTGATGGCTTTAT
>NW_007746179.1:12925-13828 GCF_000696425.1 Galeopterus variegatus | reverse complement strand
GTCTCTCAGCCTGTTCTCATTTATTCATTTGTTTATTTGACAAATGCCAGCCCCTGCCTGCGTGCGCAGGCTGCCCTCACAATGCTTACCTCCTGGAGGAAGGGCAGCCACGGAGGAGAAATGAATCATGCAGGAATCAGCTTATAGCAGTATGAGGCGCTGAGCATCCTTGGGGATTTACAGGGGCCCTGCCTTGACTCGGGGTGTCTTCCTAGTCAACAACCTTGCAGGGTAGAAAAGGATCTCTCTCATCACCACAGATGCTGCCCAGAGATGAGAACTGTGGAAGTTTCTGAACCATCTCGTGTCCCCTACTGGGAGGCAGTGGGCCCCAGTGGACAGTGCCTGGGATCTGGAATCAGACCAGCTTCAAATCCCAGCTCTGCCACCCCTNAGGCCACAGGACGGAGGAAGTCAGGAGGCGGGGCACACACCCTCCCTTCAGAAAATGCCTGGAAGTCGCTCACAGACCTTGCCCTCACATTCCACTGGCCGGTGCTCAGTCACATGGCCACACCAAGCTGCAATGGAGACTGGGAAATGTGCTCTTTATTCTTGTGCTCGGCCAGGTGTCCAGCTAAAACTCAGGGGTTCTATTACCTTGAATTAAGGGGGACATGATTTGGAGGATATCAACCATGTCTGCCATGGTGGTCAGGGAAGATTCCTCTCATGAGGCAGAGCAGTTGAGCAAAACTGCAAGTGAAGTGAAGGAGGGAGCCATGCAAGGTTCTGGGGGAAGAGCACTCCATGGCAGAGGCAGCAGTGGTTCCAACATTCCTGAGTCAGGAGCCACTTTGGGGTGATGGAGGGAAAGCCAAGCTCAGTGAGGCCATATCCATCATGAGGCTGGGCAGGTGTTGATTGAATCACTGTGCTGCTGCACACACACATACACACACA
>NW_007746179.1:10857-11397 GCF_000696425.1 Galeopterus variegatus | reverse complement strand
GCATAAGTTATACTCCTATACAGGGCCTTTGCCCATCCCTCTAAGTGGGAAACTCTCTAAGTATAAGACTTGGACAGAGTCTTATAATCTCATACAAATGGCTGACACTTGTTAAGCTCTGGCTTGTGCTTGGTGTTTTGTGCTAAATACATACATCTGACATGTATTTGCCTATGAATTCCTCGCATCAGCTGTATGAGATAGACACCATCATTATTGACTGTAGTGGATGCTGTGGTGAGCCACCGAGGTCAGATCTCCCCCTTCAGGGCCCAGGAGATTCCTCCAGCTGCTGGGAATGTTGCCAGCTGCTAGCTCATAGCCGAGTTCCTTCCCCAGACTCCCCCTTAGCTTAAGAAGGCCCCACCCTAAAGGTTATGCCCCTTCCTCCAGGAAACCCATCTTTAATGACTAGTCCAATCAGGGACACAGGTGCCCAGCCCCTTTGCTTCAGTTTGGAATACCCCTGCAGAGCCATCCCAGCGTCATAGCCCCCTGCGGGATGGGCTGAGGCCTCTATTGAGGCAGCACCCTAGGCAA
>NW_007746179.1:10374-10813 GCF_000696425.1 Galeopterus variegatus | reverse complement strand
CCAGCGTCATAGCCCCCTGCGGGATGGGCTGAGGCCTCTATTGAGGCAGCACCCTAGGCAACTCTTCCTGCCCAATTCTACTTCCGTCACTCCCTACAGGGCTTGATTTCAAAGGCATTTCCCAATAAACTCAGTCTCTTTCCAAAGGAACCCAATCTAAGAAATTGATGGTTTCTGAAATTTAAATAATGGAGTGTGCTCAGTGGCACAAACTTATAAAGTGGCAGAACCAGGTTGTGACCCTCAGCCATCTGGCCCCAGAGGCTGAGCAATAAACAACTGCACCAGCAGTCTCCTTCCTTTCTTTCTCTCTGTCATAACACCAGGAAACCCACATTCAGGGAACTTCCCTCTAGCATATAAATATCCCATGAAGGTCTGTCTCCCCCTGGACTGTGAGCTCCATGAAGGCTTGTCTGAAATCCGTTTTGCTCATACA
>NW_007746179.1:6788-9315 GCF_000696425.1 Galeopterus variegatus | reverse complement strand
AGCACTACTCTGTGGCAGGCTCACTTTTAAGGTATTAACACACAGAATTTTCAGGAGGCGGATGCTGTTATTAGTCCTATCTTACAAAGGGGGAAACGGAGGTACAGAGGTGTCACGCAAAGTGCCTGGGAATGAAACAAAAACTTCCCAAACTTGAGGGGCTTTTGGTAGGTGTGGGCATTGCCCCGCTGAATGGAATAGAGATTTGAGAGGAATCAGAAGACATTATTTATTGTTCTTCCTCTGCTCTCTGCAGAGCTGTCAGCAGCTCATCATTTTCTGTTCAAGAGCCAGAGGAAGAGGGTTTCCTGCCGATCAGAAGTGCCCCCACCCCACTAGCAGCCCTGAAGAGGAACACAGCTCCTCTGATGTCCTCCAGAGATGCTGGCCCCAGAGCCCGCCTTTGTTTGCAGCTTTAAGCAAATCCTGGAGCATGCACAAGGAGCGGCCTGTTCTTGAATAGAGATTTAGAGCCGCCAAAAGAGCAGGAGAAGGACTCTCGGGGAACATGGCTCTTCCAGGAAGCCCAGGCAGCAGGTCACGTTCTGTCCTCATGGTGGTGCCCAGGCCAACAGAGCTCACCAGAACATCCACGTTGGGCTTATTTATAGGCCCGTGTAGTGAGGGACTGGGCCATGCAGGCTGGGTTCTCAGACTCTAAGCAGCTTCAGGGGAATCTGTCTTTTCTGCTAAACGAGGCAGGGCACATGCAGACTAAGGCTTGGGGAGTGATTATGGAACAAGGATTCAGGAGTTGGGGTCGCCAAGTTGAATCTCTGCTTCCCTAGAAAAAAATGAGCCTGGGAAAGAGGGATAGAGAAAACCAGGAGAAACAAAATATAGGGAAACAGAAGGTGAGCAGCTTCTCCTGGGCCTGCCTTGGCCCTCGGGCCCCACACGACCCCCTTCCACTGCCCCAGAGGGGGTGCCATGCAAGGGAGCTGGTCACAGAGAGGCTGAGGCCTCAGCTTGTCCCCAGGTCCCTCCACAACTGCTCTTTCTCAACACCTTGTATGAGTCCCCTATTGCCACTGCTCCAAATGACCACAGACTTAGTGGCTTAAAACAACACAAACTTAATCTACAGTTCTAGAGGTCAGAAGTCTGACCTGGGTGTCACTGGGCTAAAACTAAGGTGCCAACAGGGTCTAACTGCTTCCCTTCTAAAGCCACCACATTCCTTGGCTTGTGGCCTGTCCTCCATCTCCAGACCCAGCAAGGCCACCTGAGTCTCTAGCATCCCGTCACTTTGACACCAACCCTTCTGCCTTTCTCTTCTACTTTTAAGTAACTTGGTGATGACATTGGGCCCACCAGGATAATCTCCCTATTTTGAGGTCAGCTGATCAGCCAACTTTGTTCCATTTGCAGCCCTAATTCCCCTTTGCCATGTAACTACATGGTCACAGCTTGTGGGCATCAGGATGTGGACATCTTTGGGGAACCATTATTCTGCTACCATACCCCCCACCCCAGATCCAGTTGCTATTTGGGGGGCACCTTCTGTGTTCCAGGCCTTGTCACACAGGGTCATCCTGTTTCTTCCTCCCGGCCACCCTGGCAGGTCAGGGCATCGTACTTTCCCCCCTGGCAGAGCAGGGCCACTTGTGACTTTCCCAGGCCTGGGCACTTTTGTCTTCATTCATCAAAAAATATTAAAAATTATATTTTAGGACTGCATTGGTAAGAAACATGAATATAATCCAGGCTGGATTAATCATTTTTACTTTCTGATTTTTAAAAAGAAATGAAGACATTTCATGGGCCCCTCAAAGTATCATGGGTTCTCAGCGCTGTCCCCACTGTGCGTGATGTTGGCCCTGGGAAGAGGTGATGTGACTGGCCCAGGGTCACACAACCAGCAAGAGGTAGAGCTGGGGCCATGCCTGGGACTCTCTGATTCTAGGACAGAGCTCACTTCGCCAACCACCTTCCACTCCTTTTGCTCCCAAATTCCTGCCAAAATCACACTCGGGGCAGTAGGGACACTAGAGGTAATTTGACCCGAGGCCCTTACTTTACAGGTGAGGATCCAAGTGCCAGGAAGGGGGTGCAGCATTCTCAGAGACACACAGCGAGTCTGTGCCGTAGCCAGGACGAGGACCTGCTCTCCTGATTGTCCATCTAAGACTCTTCCTTGTCTCCCTCTTTCTTTCAGGTGCCAACCCCTCTGACCTGACAAAACCCCCATCTCCTCCTCCCCCTGCCCCGCACACACACACACACACACACACACACAGTGTCAACATAAACCTTGGGCCCTGTGCATTAACTGTTTGCTATGTTTGAACTGGTTACGATCTACCACCCAAAGCACTCATTTTATGGATGAAAAAACTGAGGCTGGAATGGGAAGGGCCTGCCCCAAAGCCATGCTGCGGATGACGAGAATCAGAGCCAGCCCAGTTCTCCTGCGCTCTTTGTTCAGCCCCCGCTCGCCCACAGGTGTCTGTGCGGCTGATCACAGATGGCGGGGGCCAACCTAAGGGCCTCTCTTTGCTCTGCCCTAGCCCAGAGGCAAAAGAAG
>NW_007746179.1:2015-6524 GCF_000696425.1 Galeopterus variegatus | reverse complement strand
GGGGGCCAACCTAAGGGCCTCTCTTTGCTCTGCCCTAGCCCAGAGGCAAAAGAAGATTGTGTGACCGGAAGGTTCTGAAAGAGCAGTTTCCATGTGCTTGCGTCCAGACTTAGTACAGTGGCTGCCATAGGCTCAGACCTGGAACAAGCAAAACCAGTTCCAGGAGGCTGCCCTGGGGCTGCTTGGAAGCCACCTTCCTGCTCGACTTTGACTCTGCCATGGGGAGAGGCAGCGGCTGGGTGCTCAGGCTGGGGGTCATGGGCCAAGCCTGGGGTTCAGGCCTTGCACGCAGAGGGATGGTAGGTCTCCCAGATACTCCTGGTTTCCATCCACATCATTTATTCCCTCTGAGCCTCAGTTTCCCCACCTGGGAGTAACATCAGTACCTACCTCTCAGGGCTATTGTTAAAATTAAATGAGGTGCTTAGCACAGTGCATGGTATATGGTGAGAGCAAAATAAATGTTAGTCGTGATTTTTACTGGTAGAATTAGTAGTGATTAGTTGCCGTACCCACAGGAGCTGATGCTTGAACAGATCTTAGAGGCCAGGAGGAATTGTCTGCTGGCTAAGCAGTAGCAGCCTCTTAGGGGAATGGTGCAGGGGCAGAAGCCAAGGCCAGAAAGAGAGCAGAGATGGGCTCCAACTGAAGACCCCCACCATGGCCTCCAGCTCTGCAGAGAGGCCTCTGCTGGGGCCCTAATGGCGACAGAATCTCGTATTGTCCCCTCCCCTCCTTTGCAGGCTCCTGCTGATGCAATGTACATTCAAGGTCTTAAATCACAGGAATGAAATTTCTAACTCCCCACCCTTTTTACAGATGGGGAAACTGAGACCCAGAGAACAGGAGTCACTTGTCCAAAAGCACACACCTATTTCCTGACAATGCCAGGGTTCAAACCCACAGTGCCCTGACTTCTGAGGGAAATGATTGATCCCTGTGTCTTGGGAGTCTTCAAATCACACAGCTATCCTCGGAACAGTTTTTCTTTTCTTTTCTTTCTAAGCCTTGTCTGCCATCTGTCTCAACATAATTGACTTGTCCCTCTAGCCCCGAGAACAGCTTGAAGGAAGAAGGGATTGCTGAGCTCAGAGGCCGCAGCCAGCTCCATTCCAATCCACAGCCCCGTTGCAGCCGCAATCACACCATCCACCGAGCACGGCTGTCCACTTCCACCTCAGAGCCTTTGCCCGAGCTGATCTCCTCCCCAGAATTCCCGTCCCCAGCAACCTCTTTGCAAAGCCACGATGCTTCCTTCCAGTTTCAGCCCCATGTCCCCTCTACCTTCCAGCCCTCCTGATGGATCTGGGCCCGTCAACACCAGCTCATAGCCTCTCAGAAACCAAACAAATCAAAACCTCCATCTGTGCTGGTTTCATTTGCTCCTGTTGACAGGGCAGCTTGTAAAGGGTCTCTCAGCCTGTTCTCATTTATTCATTTGTTTATTTGACAAATGCCAGCCCCTGCCTGCATACGCAGGCTGCCCTCACAATGCTTACCTCCTGGAGGGAGGGCAGCCAAGGAGGAGAAATGAATCATGCAGGAATCAGCTTATAGCAGTATGAGGCGCTGAGCGTCCCTGGGGATTTACAGGGGCCCTGCCTTGACTTGGGGTGTCTTCCTAGTCGACAACCTTTCAAGGTAGAAAAGGATCTCTCTCATCACCACAGATGCTGCCCAGAGATGAGAACTGTGGAAGTTTCTGAATCATCTCGTGTCCCCTACTGGGAGGCAGTGGGCCTCAGTGGACAGTGCCTGGGATCTGGAATCAGACCAGCTTCAAATCCCAGCTCTGCCACCCCTAAGCTGAGGGACTGGGCAGGGTCACTTCCCTCGGGGGCTTCAGTTTCTCCTTTGTGCAGCAGCACTGGGAATCTCAAACTCTGGTTTGCTGTAGGGCTGGAGGCAGCAGCAGAGGGAAGTTCCAGCCTACAGCCCAGGCGGGAGAGAGGACAGCTAGCAGGGGGTCCTGAGCTGAGCGTCATTCAGTCCCTGAGCGATGGCACTGGCAGAATGCCCCTGTACACTGATTTGGGGGTGAGTCTCCTCCTTTTGCATGGTGTCAGCTCTCTCGCTTGTAATAGGGCAGGGTTGGACCATGGGCTCTCCCTGGTCCTTCTCAGCTCTGAGAAGCTCTGATTACTGGAAAAGCAAGTCAGCTGTCTAGAAAGAGTGGAGGCCGAGGCCCTGCCATGAAAGCTGTTACTTCATCTCTCCCTCTGGGCACCCAGACAGAGAAGGAAATGGAAACACAACACCTCTGAATAAAATAAGCAGCATTCCCCCATCACCAGCTAGACAGATGTGAAATACAACCACTGACAAATAGCGCCAGCACCTTCCAGCACCCAGCCCAGAGTACAGAGCTGAGACAGCATCTTTGCATTATAGAACTTGGGAAATTAGAACTCAGAACACCGAACACAAAAAAGAATCATACTCCTGCACAGTGGAGGACAGGATAATGGGGCCCACCTGGGAGTCGTGGAAAGTCACAGTCCAAGCTCCCCCATCTCCTCTCNCAGAGAAGGAAATGGAAACACAACACCTCTGAATAAAATAAGCAGCATTCCCCCATCACCAACTAGACAGATGTGAAATACAACCACTGACAAATAGCGCCAGCACCTTCCAGCACCCAGCCCAGAGTACAGAGCTGAGACATCATCTTTGCATTATAGAACTTGGGAAATTAGAACTCAGAACACCGAACATGAGAAAGAATCATACTCCTGCACAGCGGAGGACAGGATAATGGGGAGTCGTGGAAAGTCACAGTCCAAGCTCCCCCATCTCCTCTCCCCGCTGGAGATGCTACCTCTTCACTTCCTCCCATTTCTTGGTGATTGCTGTGGAGGGGAGCCCCAGACCATGCATTATCTGGAAGGTTCCAACCAAGCGAAGTCCTTCCTTGGTTCTTATCTTGGTCCTTCTTGCTTTAGTTCCTACAACTCACTTGGTCTCCATGGCATCCCACCCAATTGGAAGTCAGTTCTGGCCCCTTCAACATCCCATGCCTTTCAGGTTCTTAAAACCATCCCTGCACTAGACCTGTTAATTATGGCCCAGCCTCAGGGCCTTTCCCTCTGGGGGACACTCGGCTTTCCCTGTCCTCCTGCCTCGTGTACCTACCAAATCCCTTGAGACTCAGCTCTGGGAGTCTTTCCCTAAAGCCTGGCTCTTTCCTCTTTATTTCCATAGCACTCCTGTTGTGTTTCATCATGATTTGCTCTGACATCGTCCCCACTAGACTGTGAGCTTGGGGGGGGGGGGTTGCTGGGGTGGTCTAATAGGGTAAAGGGGAGAGCAGCGGTGTAGATCTGAGGCCGAGCCTACTAGCTGGCTCAGTCGGAGCCTCTTTGAACTTTAGCATTCCCACCTGCAGAGTGGGAAAGGTCACGTTTATCCAGAGAACTTCAGAGAAGTCCAGGAAATTGGCACTGACTTCTGCAACCAGCAAACCCTGATGTGTCCGTGGTTTAACCCAATACCAATTGATTATCACAATTGTTCATGGGCTGGGCGGCCCTGGCTCATCTGGGACATGTGGCCTCCAAAGTCGCCAAGGCAGGGAGAGAGAGAGGAAGAGGTGACACACCGTTCTTTACTTCCTGGACCCAAAAGCCACTCAGTCATTTCTGCCTGCCCTTCCTAGGCCATGACTCAACTGAATGCCCCCCACAACTGCAGGGGGGTCTGGGAAAAGTAGTTTTACTCGGTTGCCAGGAAAAGGAAACTGATTTGGGATTTGGGGAACACATAGCCTGTGTCTGCTACAGGGCTGTCATAAGGATTCAATAACAGTGTGAAGTTCGTAGCCCAGTGCCTAGCACATAGTAGGTGCTCAGTGAAGCTGCTTGTTCTCCATGTGCTTCCCCATTCCCAGAACCAGACCCCTAATTAGTCAGGCAGGCCCCTGACGGAGGCTAGGTGAAGGCTGGGTGCTGCCGCTCAGCCCCCGGCCCAGGCTTCTCTGGCCACTCTCCCTGCAGCCTCCACTCCCTCCTGCGACTCTCTGCAGCCCTGACTAGGGCTGTTCTGTCCACCTTTGTACCTGGGTGGCTGTCTCTTTTCAGAGCATTGATTCGCAATCCAGCCGGAGCAGCCCTAATGGGCCAGTGAGGCTGCCGGCTGCACTGA
The DNA here is from genome assembly GCF_000696425.1 of Galeopterus variegatus. Classification (NCBI taxonomy): domain Eukaryota; kingdom Metazoa; phylum Chordata; class Mammalia; order Dermoptera; family Cynocephalidae; genus Galeopterus; species Galeopterus variegatus. Next base: position 2,384 of record NW_007746179.1, on the reverse strand, counting down.
GTTAGCTCTGCTTAGAGGCTCAGGGCTGTGGAACGCAAACCTGCCTGCTTCTCTGAAGCCAGCACCAGCTCACCAGTCTCTGGGGGAGCCACCCAAAGCCAGTCAGGCCCCCAGCCCCTCTGCGGCCCCACTCACCACTGAGGGTGGGCAGGAGAGGGTCTCTGCTTCTCTCCCTGCTGGTGGTCTCTTGAAAAGAGCACAGGATGTGGAGACCCAAAGTGCAAGGCAGTCCTCAACACACCTTAACTCATTCAATCATCACAATGGCCTATTATAGCATATTTTATTGGCTCCATTATACAGATGGGGAAATTGAGGCTCAGAGATCACAAAGCAGTGTTTCTTAAACTTATTTGACTAGGAAACCCC
>NW_007746179.1:0-688 GCF_000696425.1 Galeopterus variegatus | reverse complement strand
TTCGGGCAAGTAACTTAAACTTTCCATGCCTAGATTTCTTCCTTGTAAAACAAAAATAACCAGGCCTGCTTGGTAAGGTCATGAAAAGTCACTTAAATGAGAAAACACATCTGAAGTCTTTAGTCCAGAGTAAAGACTCTCATCAGCACTCAGCAATGGTGGGTTCTGTTATCAATCCGTCCTATAAACACTTCTCAAAGAAGAGAGGAAAACCAAGGCACAGGGAAGATTTGTACAATCACAATTAATAGTGACATCTACTAAAGTTGATGCAGGAGCTCATATGTCAAGGGGTTAGTGACAAAAGTGTGATTTCTCTCTGACACATTATGGGAGAAAACACATACTCCTGATGATGTTCAAGGTCATATTGATTCTTGGGATTGTGATGGGTGGAGCGCTGATCCAGGTGTTTACAGCACCTCGCAANGAAATTGAGGCTCAGAGATCACAAAGCAGTGTTTCTTAAACTTATTTGACTAGGAAACCCCTTTTTTGTATGGAGTAAACCCAAAGCCCACACTTCAAAACATGCCATCCTTGCCTGGCCTACTTCTCACCCCACAAGTTGATCCTGATACACTTCCCAAGAGCTCCTATGTGTCTTCCTCTAGCTCGGGGCTTTGTAACCAGAACTCCAAGGGTCTGGAGACTTCCAGCATTGACGTGTGAAATATTATGTGAATGT
>NW_007746178.1:16223-17063 GCF_000696425.1 Galeopterus variegatus | reverse complement strand
GCCCCCAAAGTTTAGTCATAATTGCACTTTTGAAATCTGAGGCTAAATTCTGCAGTTTGTATGGCAGTAGAATCTACATGGACACTTGCATCTGCTGAATTTGTCACTAGAATAAGAGAGAAGCTCTGTTTTATCACAGTAAGCATATTGCATGTTTATTATGCTAATTGTCAAAAAAGAATTCTCAGTATTTCAGCTTTTGTTCTTCAGATTTAATGGGGAAAATAAAAGGAAGTCAAATAAAAAAAGGAATAATAGTACAAGTAAGTTCTGTACAATTGCTCAGAGCAGTAGACATATATTTCAAAAAATGCGGTTGCAGAACTATGTAGTTGAAGTTTTAGAAACTATTGGAATGATAGACCAATAGGTTTTATAACTGCATATAAAAATTCTGAGAACTATATGAGAACTTGTGTTAGTGTGAAAGCAACCTCAGATAGCTGAATACCCTGTTCCTCTGACAAGATAGACCCGAGCCAGCCAAGTCTTACCCTTCAGGTTGCTTGGCAGTCTTTCTCCAGGGAAAGGTTTCGGGTGAAGTGAGCCTTTTATTGTGCTATATCCTTATATAAAAAGGTTACCCAAATTATATTGACCCGATGTGGACCAACTAGTAAAAGACTGGGTATAATAGGCAGGTATTTTGGACAGCCTGTTTAAAAAAAAAAAGAAAAGAAAAAGAAAAAGGAAAACCAATTCTGCCATCTGGTGTATAAACGGGTCATTACAACTTTTTCCCCCCACAAAACAAAAAATAATAGCTAATCCGTTTATTACTCATTCATCAAAGATCATTGTGACATGGTGATATTTTGGGGGAGTGTTTTTATCCCCCCA
>NW_007746178.1:11291-14450 GCF_000696425.1 Galeopterus variegatus | reverse complement strand
CAAATGGCAACATACGACTTATGAACTAAAACATTTCATGCCCCCAAAGTTTAGTCATAATCGCACTTTTGAAATCTGAGGCTAAATTCTGCAGTTTGTACGGCAGTAGAACCTACGTGGACACTTGCATCTGCTGAATTTGTCGCTAGAATAAGAGAGAAGCTCTGTTTTATCACAGTAAGCATATTGCATGTTTATTATGCTAATTGTCAAAAAAGAATTCTCAGTGTTTCAGCTTTTGTTCTTCAGATTTAATGGGGAAAATAAAAGGAAGTCAAATAAAAAAAGGAATAATAGTACAAGTAAGTTCTGTACAATTGCTCAGAGCGGTAGACATATATTTCAAAAAATGCGGTTGCAGAACTGTGTAGTTGAAGTTTTAGAAACTGTTGGAATGATAGACCAATAGGTTTTATAATTGCATATAAAAATTCTGAGAACTATATAAGAACTTGTGTTAGTGTGAAAGCAACCTCAGATAGCTGAATACCCTGTTCCTCTGACAAGATAGACCCGAGCCAGCCAAGTCTCACCCTTCAGGTTGCTTGGCAGTCTTTCTCCAGGGAAAGGTTTCGGGTGAAGTGAGCCTTTTATTGTGCTATATCCTTATATAAAAAGGTTACCCAAATTATATTGACCCGATGTGGACCAACTAGTAAAAGACTGGGTATAATAGGCAGGTATTTTGGACAGCCTGTTTAAAAAAAAAAGAAAAGAAAAAGAAAAAGGAAAACCAATTCTGCCATCTGGTGTATAAACGGGTCATTACAACTATTTCCCACACCAAACAAAAAATAATAGCTAATCCATTTATTCCTCATTCATCAAAGATCATTGTGACATGGTGATATTTTGGGGGAGTGTTTTTATCCCCCCAGGTAACTGAATCTTGTTATATATTTTAAAAAATTGTTCATGGTAAAGTTTCTAAAATAATGATCAATTTATTGCTTTATTAAGTGCAGTATGGTGAACCCAATCACATCTTGCCTTGATAACCCAGCATGTTCATAATAAGCATTAATTACCTCATTTTCTCTGTAATAGACAGCAGAGATAACCTCGGGGTTAAATGAGATTTTCCCCAACTCTAACTGGTGTTTGGATTGTACTTTTCTAGTTTGCAACACGGAGAGTTTGAACACTACTCTGCACAGAGCCATTGCCCAGCTGCAGAAGCTGGCCGGGCATCTGGAGCTGAGGTCACCAGAAACCCGAAGCCTCAAGACACAGATGGTTAGGCTGGAAACAGGTAGCCTCCAGATGCAGCTGCAAACCAGGAGAGTTGAGCAGAAAGTCAACAGGTCAAATCAGCAGGGAGCTCTCATGGGACAGAAACAAATAAATGCTGAAAGTAAGAGAGGGGGGATGGGTTGAAGTGAGACCAGAGAACTACATGACCCTTGAACAGCATGGGTTTGAACTGCGCAGGTTCACTTATATGTGGATTTTTTTTCAATAAATATATTGGAAAAACTTTTGGAGATTTGCTACAATTTTTAAAAACTTGTAGACAAACCATGTAACCTAGAAATATCTTTTTTTAATTTTTAAAAGTTAGGCATGCCATGAATGCATAAAATATTTGTAGATACTAGTCTATTTTATCACTACCATAAAATATACACAAATCTATTGTGAAAAGTTAAAATTTATCAAAATTTACGCACACAAACACTTAGACTGTACATGCTGTAATTTGTAGTCAAGACAAACGTAAACAAAGATGCAGCATTAAGTCACAAGTGCACGAAACGAGCCATGGGACGCTGCACTGCCGTCACATTTCGCAGCCAACTCCTGTTGCTGTCATGGTAAGTTCGTGTTGAGTATCCGCTTAAAATGCCACGTGTCGCTAATCATACTTACTGAATTCCTTTTTTTCATCTACAATCCTTTTTATCATAAATCTTATTAANAAAATATTTGTAGATACTAGTCTATTTTATCACTACCATAAAATATACACAAATCTATTGTGAAAAGTTAAAATTTATCAAAATTTACGCACACAAACACTTAGACTGTACATGCTGTAATTTGTAGTCAAGACAAATGTAAACAAAGATGCAGCATTAAGTCACAAGTGCACGAAACGAGCCGTGGGACGCTGCACTGCCGTCACATTTCGCAGCCAACTCCTGTTGCTGTCGTGGTAAGTTCGTGTTGAGTATCCGCTTAAAATGCCACGTGTCGCCAATCATACTTACTGAATTCCTTTTTTTCATCTACAATCCTTTTTATCATAAATCTTATTAATATAGAGATTCCAGTCATGCTGTTGAGGGTATGTTTATTTAAAACATTTCTTTAAAAATAAACTAGGTAAATCTTGGATTTTTTTTTCCCCAACAGAACAACATAATGTGAAAATTTATTACTACGTACTCTGACAACTAGAGGTAAATTTGTAAAAGCAAAGGACTGGAATCAATTCAGGCATTACAAGCTTACGGCCTGATAAGTATTGAGTTTAGGGACCTTTGCAGTGCCTCCTTATAATTTTGTATAATTCTATGACATGAACATGTTTTTGCCCGTCTCACCCACCTGGCCTTAAACTTAATTTCATTTTACAAATGTCTGAAGTTTCTTTAAAACTTCTGTTTATTTTATCATTGCATGAAATCTTCACATGACAATGTGGAGTGACTTTTCCAAATCTTTTTTCCATTAAAATTACACACTTCATGTAAACAGAGAAAAAAATCATTAATTCTTCTTTTCTTCTTAATAATTGCTTGTGAATCATTAATAGGAGTAGATCTTAAAGTAAATTGAATTTAGTGTTTTTGTTTCTTAAAGTTAAGTTTTGCTGTAAGTCCTAAAATTAGTGGCTACAGGTAGGGTGATGATGTATTCCAGTTTTCCCAGGGCAATCCTAGTTTTTGCCTGTTTTCCTGGTGTGTCCTGTCTACTTAATGAATGGTCCTTTTACTCTCAAAAAAAAAAATCTCGGGCCAGCCCGGTGGCGCACTCAGTAGAGTGCGGTGCTCCCGCCAGGGGTTCGGATCCCATATAGAGACCGGTCCGCTCACTGGTTGAACACGGTGCGGGCGCAACCCTGAGGGTTGCAATCCCGTTGCCGGTCGCGGTATGGGTGTGACACCGAGGGTTGCGATCCCATTACCGGTCACGAAAAAAGACAAAAAGAAAAAA
>NW_007746178.1:6986-10987 GCF_000696425.1 Galeopterus variegatus | reverse complement strand
ACAAGCAAATATCATTTGATCTTCAGATTCAACAAACCCTTCACTTTTCTTGCCAGAAAAAAGTGCTACCTCTTTCTAAAAAATGCCACAGCTGAAGTACATTTTTAAAAAAGATATACATGCTTCTTTTTGTATAATTTTGGAAATAGTACTCTAAAATGCAAATTTTTGAAAAAATTCCAGTTTGGCAGTTTTTGCAGACAGCCCACCTACTAGAACCCTCTAGTTCTAGAGAACTAGAAAAGTTGGGTTTAACAAAAATAAGTTTGAAAACAATATGAACTACCAGGCAGCAGTAACTTGAGAAGCCACTATTCCAGGCAAAGGAGAAGTCCAGAAAGTAAGACCAGCATCTGACTCTGCGTTCCCACCTCAAGACATCTGTCCATACTGAAGAGGGGGCTGAGAAGCTGTGCAGAGCCTGTGCAAGTCGCAGAGGGTTGGGAGGACAAAGGTCAGAGGTCAGGACCACCTACGAAGAGGGCCTGGTAAGCACTCCAGGTTTTCAGTTGGGGTCCCCAAAAGGCTGCACCCTAGGAAAAACCACAAACTGAAACTAAACCTGAGCTTCAGATTTTTAAAATTAAACTATTAAATTTTAAAATATTAAGAATTTAAGTCTAAAAGTTTGATTTAAATCCCAGATTTGAATCAAATTAATCCATAAGGGATAAAGCAATATTCTCCTACTCCAGCTGCCTGCCAGAAGCAAAGGTAAATTCTCTCAGGGGGAAAATGACATCATCCAGATCATCAAATTATCTCCATAAATTTTCTTACACACGATGACTAGCACTCAATTAAAAATAACCAGGTATGCAAAAAGAAAACAATGAACTTAAATAAAAAATAGAGATACAGACAATAGAAATAGACCCACTCGATTTAGATATTAGAATAACCAGACATGAACTTTAAAATAACTATGATTCATAAATTCGAAATATTTAACAAAAAAATTGAAGAAATTCATCAGGAAACTGGAAACTATACAAAGGATCAAACAAATATTCTAGAACTCAAAACAATAATGATGAAATTATAAACCTAAATGGAAAGGCTTAAGAGCAGAAATGAGAATTAGTAAATGGAAGTATAGACTGAAAGACCTCAGTGCTTTATCTTTGAAGATAAATAAGAAACTCAAATAATGCAATAGCAACAAAAGAAATAACCTGATTTTTTAAATGGGCAAAGGAACTGAAAAAACATTTTTGTAAAGAAGACATTCAAATGGTCAACAGGTATATGAAAAATTGGTTGACATCACTAATCATCACGGTAATGCAAATCAAAACCACAATGAGATATCACCTTATGCCTGTTAGAATAGCTGTTATCAAAAATATGAAAGGTGTTAGAATGTGGAGAAAGGGAACCTTTGTTCACTCTTGGTGGGAATGTAAATTAGTACAGTCATTATGGAAATAGTATGGATGGATGTCCCTTAAAAATTAAAAATAGAACTAACTATGAACCAGCAATCTCACTATTGGGCATATATCCAAAGGGAATGAAATCAGCATGTCAAAGAGGTAGCTGCACTCCCATGTTCATTGCAGCACTATTCACAGTAGCCCAGACATGGAAACAACCTAAGTGTCCATCAGCAGATGAATGGGTAAAGAAAATGTGGTGTATATACACAGTGGAATACTATTCGGCCTTAAAAAAGAGGGGAATTCTGACAACAGGATGAACCTGGGGGATGTTATGCTAAGTGAAATAGGCAGGCACAGAAAGACACCGTGTGATCTGTTGTGGAATCTAAAAAAGACAAACTCACTGAAGCGGAGAGTAAAGTGTTTGCCAGAGGTTGAGGGGGGAGGATTGGGAAGATGTTGATAAAAGAGGACAAAATCTTAACTAGGAGGAACAAGTTCAAGACATCCATTGTACAATACAATGACCACAGTTAATAACAATGTGTTGTAAACTTGAAAATTGCTAAGAGTAGATTTTTAAGTATTCTCACCATATACAAAAAATAAGTATGTGAGGTAATTGATATGCTAATTAGCTTGATTTAATCATTCTACAATGTTATGTTGTACACCATAAATATATACAATTTTTATTGGTCAATTAAAAATAAAAATTTTTTTAATTAAAAACAAATTGGTAAACCAGAAGGAAGTAAAATTATTTCATTGATGTAATCACCAAATGTGTGCTATTTATGAAAATATACACAGCTGTTAATAGCCCTTAATATCCTCTCAAGTTGAATGTTGCTTTCAAATGCTGTATGTTTTCTTGTAATCCACTGAGGCTATAGTTTTTTATATTATGTTGTAGAGAGCACTAACATTTAGAAAGCAAATGTATTTCACGGGGCCTAGTTTCCAAAGCCCTGTACTTTCAGGTTTAGCCTAACCTTTTGGAATTACATATAGAAACGTTAAACTTGCAAAAGACAGGAAACTTTGCCCAGGCTAAAGTCTCTGATATAGCTAAAGAATTGTAACACAGCAAAGTTGCTGGCTCAAGGACAGACAAGTTACTTGATTGTTATGTAAACATACTAAGGAAACTGCTGTAGGGAAAGAAAATGTTTGCTAAGATCAAGCTTTTGTTGGTGGGTTGACTTAACCTTTTGCAAATTGCATTATGGAATGTCACTTTGTTATTTCACTGATGTTACCAGCCTCTATTGTTAAACTATACTTAGCTATAACTCCACTTATGTTCCTTTTCTGTAACTTCCTGGTCTGGAGAATAATGGGGGAGAGAACCCCAGTTTGTGGTTAATTTCCCAAAGAAGGAATGTGTGGAGTATACTATAAAGCAAATGTACTTCACAGGGCCTGGTTTTCCAAAGCCTTGCAGTTTCAAATATTGACCTAACAAAAAACAGGAAGTTTTCCCCAGTCTGTTGAGTCTCCATTGTAAGATAAAGAGTTGTAACACAGCAAGGCTGCTGGCTCAAAGACAGACAGGCTACTGATTGATATGTAAAGATACTGGGAAATTGCTGTAAAAGGAATGTTAGCTAAGATCAAGCTTTTGTTGGGGGACCACTTAATTGCCTTAATGGAATGTCATCTGACTTGCTTTTACTGAATGTTACCAGCTTCTATTGTTAAACTTGTTAAAACTTTAAGCCCACCTATGTCTCTTCCTGTAACTTCCTGGGCTAGAGAATAAATGCAGGAAGAGAACCTCAATTCGTGGTTAACTTCCCAAATGAAAGAACTGCCTCTCTCTTGAGGGTTCGGGGAAATTAACCACTTTGGGGCTTCTCACTGCTCAGAAGAGATGGGCTTTGAGTAATCCTTTGTGGCTCCATCACCTAGGGGAAGAGGGGTGACAAATCTGTGGGGGTCAAAGTAACAGGAATGCCTCTCTCTTGAGGGGTCCAGGAAATTAACCCCTTTGGGGTCTGTCACTGCTCAGAAGAAATGGGCTTTGAGTAATCCTTTTTGCATCTCCGTCACCCCTTGTGAGGCAAAGCAACATTATATTTTATTATAGGCTATAAAAGTGATGACTCAAAGAATTCCAAGAAAATGAAAACCTGTAGACTGTCATTGAGTCAGGAATCTAAACATACAAGAAACTACCAATTTATTCTCTAAATTGAAGTTAAAAGGAGTTTATTCTTTACCACCACAAACCTGCCCCTCTTGCTCTGCTGGTCTCCGTCTTCCTTAACCTGCACACCAGGTGATCCTGCATTTTCATAGTCTCCCTCTCAAATTAGCCCAGCTCTCTCCATCTCTCTACCCCATTCAGAATCAGGTCACCATTTGCTCAACCTGGATTCCTGCGCTATTCTTCCACCTGCACTCCTGCCCCTGTGACCATCCTCCTGTGAACGCGTGAGCATCCAGCTCAAGCTCCAAGTCCCTCCTCTGCCTGCAGAATGGGTTCAAAATTCCCTAATGTGACTGAGGAGACTTCCTGCCTTCCCATGGCCTCCACCCTGTCCCTGTCCTGCCTGAGCTCACTGTGACCCCTGTGAACCCCACACTCCTCCCTTAAAGCTTCAGCCTCTGCCC
>NW_007746178.1:3219-6062 GCF_000696425.1 Galeopterus variegatus | reverse complement strand
GTCACCATTCGCTCAACCTGGATTCCTGCGCTATTCTTCCACCTGCATTCCTGCCACTGTGACCATCCTGCGAACACACGAGCATCCAGCTCGAGCTCCAAGTCCCTCCTCTGCCTGCAGAATGGGGTCAAAATTCCCTAATGTGACTGAGGAGACTTCCTGCCTTCCCATGGCCTCCACCCTGTCCCTGTCCTGCCTGAGCTCACTGTGACCCCTGTGAACCCCACACTCCTCCCTTAAAGCTTCAGCCTCTGCCCATGCTCTCCCTCTCTCTGGAATATTCTTCCCTAATCATCCCCAAGACCCAAGTGAGGTGCCTCTCCTCATCCTTCAGATGACACGCTATGCTTCTCCCACCACAGCACACATCACACTACATAACAACTGGATGTTTGCTGCTTGTGCCACAAAGCTCTGTGAGCACAGGGGCTGTGTCTGTGTGTCCACGGCTGTGCTCCAGTGCCGCATGGTGCCTGGCATGTGCTAGGTGTGTGGTGTGGTACATGCCGCCCAAGGAGTTCAGTGCTTGATAAATATCTGCCAGTGAATGGCTTGACAATGGGAAGAGGACGGGGTAATGGATTTAACTGGGTCCCCCACCCTTTCCCATTCATATGTTGAAGTCCTCACCCGCAGTACCACAGAATGTGACCTTATTTGGAAATAGGGTCACTGCACGTATAATTAGTTAAGTCAGGATGAGGCCATACTGGAGCAGGGTGGTCCCCTAATACAACATAACTGGTGTCCTATAAAAAGGGGACATTTGAACACAGACATACACACTGGGAGAATGCCACATGAGCACTGAGACAGAGGTGGGGAGATGTGTCTACAGATGGAGGGACACTGAAGCTTGCCACCAGCCACCAGAAGCTGGGACAGAGACAGGCATAGATTCCCCTCGCTGCCCTGAGGAGGAACCAGCCCTGCCCACGCCTTGATTTTGGAATTCCAGCCTCCAGAACTGAGACGATAAATGTCTCATGTTGAAGCCACTCAGGCTAATGTGGATGGGAAAGGGAATGACAATCAAAGGAAGCCAGAAGAAAGTACTAGCTCTCCTGCCCCCTTCTCCATGCCCAGCTGCTGGAAGGTGCATTTTAAACCCCAGGGCACGTCAGGGCCTGCGAAGGTGGCAAAGGCAAGTCTTCCTCGGTGTGAGCAGCTGCAGCGGCCTGTGCTGCTTCTCCTCGTGCTCTCTGGTGCACAGATTGGTTTCTGTCATACTGAGAGTCATTCTTCCGACCTCCAGACACCGGCTGACAGGCCTCTGCTTGCGAGATCCGGGCTTGCCACTGAAAACTCAGGGTAAGGAGGCAGATCTGCACGGGGGCAAGCCACGGGACCTGCAGGGCACGCCAGGGCTTCCCACGTCATCTCTCTTCACCTCCCCACACTCCCCGGTGCCAGTTACCAGGGCATTGCCTCTCGGCTGCAAAGTCACCCTTCAGCACCTGCACTGCAGTAAGGGACAGAACACTTAAGCATTCCTCCTCACCGTGGGCATGATGTTGAGCTTGCCTAGTGGGGGACTCTGCAGGGACGGTATGGGGGAAGAGGCATTGCTCACTGGTCCCAGGGGCTGGCCTTGTCGCCACTGATGGCATCGTGAGGGCTTCCATGGTGCCCACCAGCCACATGCCCAGAATGTGACCTCATGTGTTGCAGCCCAGCCTTGAAAGGGGCTGTGGCAGGGAAACTCATTACCCCACGCTGGAGAAAGCAGGGCAGAGAATCCTCCAGCAGTAAAAATTCACCAGGTACCAGAGGATGTTTCTAAGAATCCAGTTTGTCTGTGGCTGAAGCTTAGGGTAGGGTAGCGCTCTGTGGACACGACGTTCTTGAGGGTGGACCTGCCTGAGTCATGTCTGTTGATTCACCGCCTCAGCGTGCCCACGTGTGCAGCAGAAACTGCCTGTTCCTCCTGGCATCGGTGGCATTCCACCCAGCACCGACTCCTGTCCCTCACTCCAGGCCGTCTGCTGGGTCCACGCTCCCCTCGCCATCCATCCTTGCGCTCCCGGCCTCCTCCCTGCCCTCGAAGCCTCACCTCTGCACTTGCACAGCAGCCTGAGTGACGGTGCTCTGACCCTTGCCCTCCCGTCGCTCCTGCACATGGCAACCGAGTCAGTAGCAGACCCTTGAATCTGATCGTGTCATTACCCTTCTCAATAAGTTCAATTCCCTCTCCATTGCCTGGGGGATGAGTGTGAACTCGTAGAGGCCCTGCCCAGCCTTGGTCTCCTCGGCCCACACTGCAGCGCCCCAGACGCTGGCCTTCCCTGTGTCGGTCCCACTTCCACTCAGGACCCCGGACTCGCCCTGCTCTGTCTACACCAACTCCCTCTCCCCTTTCAGAGATGTCTCTGAAGCAGAGCTCAGACACTGGCTCTTTTCTCAAGCACTGCCCCCGCCTCCCGTGTTCTATTTTAACGCCCTTCCTGTGACCACTGTCCCAGCAGCACGTGGTGACTTGCCGACTTGCCTTCCTCCCTGTCCTGTCCCACCCCGAGCCGGAGCCAAATGCCTGACACAGGGCCTGACGCGTGCTTGAAGGGTGGCGTGCTCCACTCTGCAGAAGGATTATTTTGAGCAAAAGGCAGTAGAGAAACAAAAGACATGAGAAAGGCATTCCACTCGCTTCTATTCCTCCGGGAGACAGCAGGTGACAAGTCCTGCATGAAAGATGCCTTCCCTGTCCCAGAGAAAAGAAGCATCTTCCACAGCGAATCACAGCTGAGAGAATTCTGCACAAACAGACCTAGTTAACATAATCCTTACTTCCTCTAGCCCCCCACGTGGTTTAGTTACTTTTCCACAGTTTAGTTACTTTTCCACAG
>NW_007746178.1:0-831 GCF_000696425.1 Galeopterus variegatus | reverse complement strand
CCCCCCCCCCCCCCCCCCCCCCCCCCCCCCCCCCAGATGTGTCCCCCCCATTTTCTCGTTGTAAGTGCTTGAAAAAAAAAAAAAAAAGGTGACGTTGTTAAATCTTCCTCTCCCCCCTCCCCCGTTTTGTTTTTTCTTCTTGTTCTTGTTGTGGTTGCTGTTTGTTTGTTTTTGTGTGAGTGTGTGTGAGAGTGTGTGTGTGTGTGTGTGTNCTGCTGGCCTCCTCCCTGCCCTCGAAGCCTCACATCTGCACTTGCACAGCAGCCTGAGTGACGGTGCTCTGACTCTTGCCCTCCCGTCCCTCCTGCACGTTGCAACCAAGTCAGTAGCAGACCCTTGCATCTGATCGTGTCATTGCCCTTCTCAAAAAATCCAATGCCCTCTCCATCGCCTGGGGGATGAGTGTGAACTCGTAGAGGCCCTGCCCAGCCTCGGTCTCCTCAGCCCACACTGCAGCGCCCCGGACGCTGGCCTTCCCTGTGTCAGTCCCACTTCCACTCAGGACCCCGGACTCGCGCTGCTCTGTCTACACCAGCTCCCTCTCCCCATTTGGAGATGTCTCTGAAGCAGAGCTCAGACACTGGCTCTTTTCTCAAGCACTGCCCCCGCCTCCCGTGTTCTATTTTAACGCCCTTCCTGTGACCACTGTCCCAGCAGCACGTGGTGACTTGCCGACTTGCCTTCCTCCCTGTCCTGTCCCACCCCGAGCCGGAGCCAAATGCCTGACACAGGGCCTGACGCGTGCTTGAAGGGTGGCGTGCTCCACTCTGCAGAAGGATTATTTTGAGCAAAAGGCAGTAGAGAAACAAAAGACATGAGAAAGGCATTCCA
>NW_007746177.1:11760-12646 GCF_000696425.1 Galeopterus variegatus | reverse complement strand
AGGGTCTTTGTCATGAATGAGTGTTGAATTTTGTCAAATGCTTTTTCAGCATCAATAGAGATGATCATATGGTCCTTGTGTTTGATTTTGTTAATATGGTGTATCACATTTATTGATTTGCATATGTTGAACAAACCTTGCAGCCCTGGGATGAATCCCACTTGATTGTGTTGAGTAATTTTACGTATGTGTTGTTGTATTCTGTTTGCTAATATTTTATTGAGGATTTTTACATCTATATGCATCAAGGATATCAGCCTGTAGTTTTCTTTCTTGGCTATATCTTTACCTGGTTTTGATATCAGGATGATGTTTGCTTCATAGAATGGGTTTGGGAGATTTCCATCTGTTTCAATCATTTGGAATAGTTTGTAAAGAATCGGTGTCAATTCCTCTTTGAATGTTTGGTAAAATTCTGCTGTGAATCCCTGTGATCCTGGGCTTTTCTTTGTTGAGAGCTTTCTCATAACAGCTTCAATCTCCTTTATTGTCATTGGTCTGTTCAGATTTTCTACATCTTCCTTGCTCAGTTTTGGTAGATTGTGTGTGTCCAGAAATTTATCCATTTCCTCCAGATTTTCAAACTTGTTGGTGTATAGTTGTATATAGTAGTCTCGAATGATTCCTTGTATTTCAGACGGATCAGTTGTAACATCTCCTTTTTCATTTCTAATTTTTGTTATTTGAATCTTCTCTCTTCTTTTTTTTGTTAGCCATGCTAATGGCTTGTCAATTTTATTTATCTTTTCAGAAAACCAACTTTTTGATTCGGTGATCTTTTGTATTGTTTTTTTGGGTTTCAATTTTCTTAAGTTCTGCTCTGATCTTGATGATTTCTTTCCGTCTGCTAGCTTTAGGTTTGGATTGTTCTTGTTTTTCCAGTTCT
>NW_007746177.1:4398-10578 GCF_000696425.1 Galeopterus variegatus | reverse complement strand
TATTCCTAGCATTTTATTGGTTGTTTGGTTGTCTTAGGTGTCTTTTGTTCCTTGCTTTCTGCTTTGCTGTTTGTTTTCTGTGTTTGTTGGTTCCTTAGGTTGTAGATAGTGTTTTTGTTTGTTTGTTTTCTTTTCATGATTGTCATTTTTATTCTAGTAGTGGGTTTTGATTTTACTTGGATTTTTATGGCAGTGGTAGTTATTTTTCAGGAACCAATCCCAGTACTCCCTTGAGAATTTCTTGTAAGGGTGGTCGTGTGGTGGTGAACTCCTGCAGTTTTTATTTGTCTGAGAAATATACTGTTTGCCCTTCATTTCGGAAGGACAGCCTTACAGGGTAGAGTATTCTTGGCTGGCAATCTTTGTCTTTTAGTATTTTGAATATATCCTCCCATTCCTTTCTAGCATTTAGGGTTTTTGATGAGAAGTCTGATGTTAGCCTGATTGGGGCTCCCTTATAGGTGATTTGTCGCTTCTCTCTTGCAGCTTTTAAGATTCTGTCTTTGTCTTTGAGTTTTGCCAATTGGACTATAACATGTCTTGGTGAAGCCCTTTTTGGGTTGAATACGTTTGGAGATTATTGAGCTTCCTGGATCTGAAGATGTGTTATTTTTCCTGTGCCTGGGAATTTTTCTGCCACTATTTTGTTGAATATGTTTTCAATACATTCTCCTTTTTCCTCCCCTTCTGGAATACCCGTTACTCAGATATTTTAGCACTTAAGGTTGTCTAATATCTCTCTCAGATTTTCTTCAATGTCTTTGATATTTTTTTCTTTTTTCTTCTCTGCTTGTGTTATTTCAAACAGCCCATCTTCAAGTTCAGAGGTTCTCTCTTCAAATTCCGTTAGCCTGCTGGTTAAACTCTCCATTGTGCTTTTTATTTTGCTGAATAACTTCTTCTGTTCAGCAAGTTCTGCTACATTTTTTTTTCAGGGCATTGAGTTCCTTGTACATTTCCTCTTTCAGGTCCTGTATACTTTTCCTCGTTTTATCATGCTGTCAAGCTGACTTTTCTTGTATCTCATTCAGTTTCTTTAGGATTATCACTCGAAATTCCTTGTCATTCATTTCAAGGGCTTCTTGTTCTATAGGATCTAGAGTTTGAGATTTATTAACTTTTGGTGGTGTACTTTCTTTTTTGTGTGTGTTTTTGGTATCTTTTTTTGGATGTTTATTCATTTTGGCAGGGACTTTTGGTGGTGTACTTTCTTGTTTTTTTGTGTTTCTGGTATCTTTTTTTGGATGGTTATTCATTTTGGCAGGGGGTTTCACTGTGCACAGGTTTGACCCTATTAGCTAACTAAGGTATGATTGTGTTTGTCAATTTGGTATGGCTACCTCTGTGACTGCTCAGTTGGCTTCTAGTGTCTTGTGTGTGTGTGGTTGCCTCCTGTCTTGGGCCTCTCCAGGGAGCCACCTCTCTGGTCAGCTTGGACTCTGCTGGGCTGCTAGATCACGGGGTGGTACCACAGGGTGTCTGGTCTCTTTTGAGCTTCCACTTCCCGTGTAGGAGTTCTCTCTGTTCTGTGTGTTCTGGCCCTGGCTGCTGGACCATGCCCTGGAGGCCACACAGGGTTTGTGTTTTCTGCCAAGTCTCCGCCTCCCTAGCCAGACATCTCCCCACTCTGTGCACACTAGGTGGGGTTATTGGACCTCGCAGAGGTGGCCCATAGGGTGTGTGTTTTCTGCTGAGTCTCCGCTTCCCTAACCAGCCACCTCCTGCTCTGTGCGCTCTTGACTAGGCTGGGGCATGTCTTCTGCAACCCTCGTCTATCAGCCAGGCCTTCAAGCCCCTGCTCAGCACCGCACCGCCCAGGAGGTCTTTCAGGTTTCTGCTAGTTGTAGGTGACCGGTTGCTCTGGGTGGCTTTGCAGCACTGTATAGGGTTTTCTCGGGACTAATCACCTTCCTCCTGTTATTGCAGTTGTCTGTGTGCTTGTCTTATCTCCCTCACTGGAGCGTGAGCTCCTCGGGCGAGGAGCCCACAGCACACAGTTCCTCTTTGAATCCCCCCAGCGCGGACTGACTCCGGTGCCTGCCCGCAGTCAGCTCTCCAGCAGGTTCAAGCGAGCTCAGGAGCATTCCGATTACACTTTTCCTAATCAGAGATCGGTTAGGCGTTTTTCCAAACTGATGGACGCAGAGATGGTATCTGCCTCCCTGTAACAGGAAGTTTATTGGGGGCAGAGCCCAGGGTGTGTTGGAGTGATAATCTGCCCAGCCCGCTCTTCCCTGTTCTCCCAATGCTGGCCAGTTCTCCCCCACCACTAGCCCCACCAGAGAACCATAGGAGGAATGGGATGGGAGGCCGGCCCGCTGGCCCCAGGAGGCCTCGCGCCAGGGCTAGGAAGTGGGAAGGCTCAGTGAGGAACCAAGCCAGGTGAGGTGGGCAGGCCTGGCCAAGCCATCCTGCTCCACCCCCACCTGAGAAAATGGAGGCAGCCCAGGGCCGGTGACTGGCCCAGTGGGGTAGGCGGAAGCCGGACAGGCATCTGCCCCACAAGCAGGGTCGAGCTGGGGGTCACTCACAGACCTGAGCCTGCCAAGCAGCTCCCTCTCCGTTTCTGCATTGTCACAGTCTCAGTCCTCAGCCACTGCCGCCTTGGGCTGCTCACTCTGTCCCGCAGTGCATCTCGGGTGCTCCCAGCAATCCTCTTTTATATCGGCCCTGAACCTAGAGTCTGTATTTGCTTTTTTATAGTTGTAGATTAGTTGATCAAAGACTTATTCATTTTGGGTTGCTCTTGTAAATGCAAGTAGCACTCTGGCAGCACAGCGCACACCTCTCAGGCTCATGCCATCTTCTGGCACCCCCGCTCCTGACCCGTTGCCATTTTGACTCCACCACTCTTTTTTTTTACCTCGTTTTTTTAATAGAAGGTGTTATTTTCATCAGATCCAATTTTGAATGTGAAAAGTTTTATAATATATTTAAAATAACATTATTACCAACAAAAAACTAATTGAATTAGTATTTCTTAATCTGATACTGACTTTCAAGGTAATAAAAGTTAATATTTGCAATGTAAGCTGTATTTAGGAATGTTTGGACCACTCAAATTAATACTTGGTAAGGAAGTCAAATAACCAGGGTCTCATTTTGCTGTTCTAATCTTCAGTTTTCTAGCTTTCTATTGAGCTGCATTTAACATGTGAATTTTAGTTATATATTTTAGAGTTTAACAGTTCTGTAGCATTCTTATGTCATTACAACAGAAAAATGTATGGAATGTATGAAGTCCTTTTAACAATCTTCAAACAGACCCTAGAACTTTTGGCCAAGCAAGAGAATGAGTAATCATTTCTTTGCACAAATTGTAATTTTAAATGCCAGTACCTATGTTGTGGATCTTCTCTTTAGGTTTAAGTAAATTATAGCTACATTACTAACATACAAACATGCATTAGTACTGTCCACTTACAAACAACAACAAAAACCCAGAACAAAACAATAACTCATTTGAGTTCACCTCTTTCTCCAGCCATTTCATTTCTCTGCTTCCTTCACTTTTAGTTGCATATATTCAAAATATTTATTTCCACATCTCTCTTCCTTTCTTAAACCATAAAAAAATACAGTCAAACTCTGTTCCTTCTATTCCACTGAGAGTAAATCAATAGTGATGTTCATGTTTCCATATTTGCTTTTCTCTCTTCATCTTAAGGGACGTTTTAGATGAATTCAACACAGTTGACCACCTCTTTTCTTCCCTTGGTGTCTGTGATGCTGCATAGTCTGTATTTCCTTCTACTCACTGTCCAGTCCTCCTTAGTCTCCATTTTAGTACATTCTCCTCTCAGTGTCATACACAACCCCATAACAGAAGCTTCATCACACGTGTAGTAGAAAACTCCAGTGCACCCGGTCCAAGCAGATCTCTAGATTTCCTCCTGAAGTTTTCTCTATTTCTGAAAATAGTGCTAATGTCTATTTGGAACTCAAGTCCAAATCCTAGGAATCTTTCTTTATTTCTATGAATAAGTACTTCTTATGCCATGTGCAATCCACCACAAGCCATGCTGAATTTACCACTAAAATAATTTCCCCAATAGACACATATCTCGCATTTCCATTGATAACCACCTCGGGCAAGCCAGTATGGCCTCTCACCCAAACTATGCAAAATATTGCTTTGACTATTATGGTGACACAAGCAATTCTTAAAGTCTCAGTGAACTGTTAATGTGACTGAACGGCAATTGTCTTAATGCCATACAGTTTAAAGCCTACCAATAACTTCCTATTCTTAAAATAATATCTACATCCCTACATGCCCTGCAGAATCCTACAGGATCTGGACAATTCCCAAGTCCTGTATTTCATCTCCTATCCCCACATTTATCCACACGGGGCTCCTCCTGTTCCTTGAGCACGCCAGCTCACTGTTTCCATGAATCCCTTCCTAAGAAACCCTCTTCTGTTTGTTTTCTTGTTATAACAACTTTCTTGTCATAACTCAGATCTCAGCTTGCAGAGACTTTCCTCACTACACATTCTAATGATTCTCTCACCTCTCAAATCATTCTTTATCATATTAATCTATTTAACTGATTTCATCACTCATCATTCCTCAAAGTCTTTTCTTTTTATTTCATTGTTTTAAAATAATACTAATAGTGATAATAGAGAACACATTGCCGAACTCTTGCACTAGATCATAAACCTCACGAGCTTAAGGACCTTGTTTGTTTGTTCACCACTGTACCTCAGAAACTTGAATAGCATAGGTGTTTAAAAAACAATTTTTAAATGAATAGGTATATCAATATATGCCAATCACTATGGATGAAGCATGAATTGACAATATAATGTCAACTCTTTTTATAATTTACGTTTTAAAGGATTAAGCAACATTAACATCTTCTTAATGGGTATATTTATAAATGGAAAGAATGGTGCCACGAGTCAGAACATACCTAGGTTTAAACTGAGGACCAGCTTGGCCTTTTTCAGTTCCAAAGTACTGCAGTCCCCTTGCTGTCCTTTTCCATGCAAGATGACACCTTCGCTTCCAGAGGTTTTGAACTTCAGTGTGTGACACCTTTCAGCGTTTTCATCTTCTTGTTTCTGAATCTATATGGTGTGTCATGAAGGGGATTTTAGGGGCAGTATTGGTGAGGAGTGACCTTAGAAGCCTCTATCAATATAAAATTTTACTTCAATTATAACAGTAATTATATAAACACAATCAATGTGTTATATGCTTCAAATTTTAACTTGAGAATTTGTAATTTCATCAAGAAGAGTAAAATAATATGAGATTAGGATAACTCTAAGAGATTATAAGATTTTAAGTTTTCTTCCTTTGTAGGATAATTCTTCATGATTTTTAAGTATTCATTTTACTCAAAAATGTGTGCTTTTTGACATAAGAATGAAGGCACTAGGAACGTAGTATGTGATTCCATACTCATTCGAGACTACTATATACTACTATATACTATGTGTGCTTTTTGACATAAGAATGAAGGCACTAGGAACGTAGTATGTGATTCCATACTCATTTTTTTCTATTTTTTTTTTAAATTTCACTGCATTTTTAGTAAACTTTGTTGTAGTGTTCAGAGGTTATAACCAATTGAACTTCGGGAAACTTCTTGACATTTGCTCTTAGGCATATGTGTGTCTCGAATTCTTTATTAGCTCCCTGCATTTGGAATGGAAAATTGGGTCCCGTGTTTTTGACTGCATTGAACACAGGTATCTTCACTTACCCATATGTAGGTTAGAAGAACAAATGTCCAGCCTATATTATGACTCCAGCAGTTCTAATTTGAATTCAGGAGATTATATTTTAAAAATTAAAGTATTTAAACTTTTTAGAACTGTAGATAATTTTGTCACCATTCTCAGAAATATGTGATTGTGAGTATTAGTGTCATAACTGCTGCTTATTCACACCGGAAATGAAAAATTAGATGATATTACTCTTTAAGCATCATTGATCAATGGGTTCCCAACTCATGGGATGACTCAAAGATGAATTATAATCATTCAGATAAAATATTGTGTACAAATAGAAGCTTAGTTATCATTATTAGACCTTTATCATTAAAAATATTTTCAAAGACCCATTTCTGTTAGCTTTTAATTTTTTTTTTTAAGGCAATGTATCATTTTATTTTTTTTTATTTTTTATTTTTATTTTGTCAATATACAATGTAGTTAGTTATTGTG
>NW_007746177.1:0-3368 GCF_000696425.1 Galeopterus variegatus | reverse complement strand
GGACATTTGGGCTGATTCCAGCTCTTGGCTATTGTGAAGAGTGCTGCGATGAACATTGGGTAATTTTAACTGACACATAATTGTACATATTTACAGGGTACACTGTCATGTTTTCATACATGTATACAATGTGTAATAATCAAATTAGGATAATTAGCAATCCATCACTTCAGAGCTTTACCATTTCTTTCTGGTAAGAACATTCAAAATCCTCTGGCTCAGCTATTTTGAAATATGCAATATATTATTGTTAACTAGAGTCACCCTGCTGTGCAATGAAACACTAGAACTTGTTCGTCCCCTCTGACTGTGACTTTGTACCCCTTGACCAGGTCTTCCTCACTCCCCATCCCTCCTTCTCTTCCCAACCTCTTCTAACCAACATTCTACTCTCTACTTCTATGAGACCAACTTCCTTAAATTCCCTGTGAGTGAGACCATGAGCTGCTTGTCTTTCTGAGCCTGGCTCCAAACTGGATAGCTTTAGTTACTTTAGCATTACAAGCCTGGACAAAGCCAGCCTCGAGGTTTGAGGCAAGGTCTGGCTAAAGAACTCCACAAGGAGACACGGGAGAAAAATAATAGCAAGTTTAAAGCCTGTCAGACAAGTAATTTCTCATTTCATGTCCTAGTTCTCTGGCACTTGTTTACTTCAATCACCACTGGGAATACTTGGTTCGCCTTGCAAGTGGAGCATGCCACCAAATAACTCTGCACCGGTGCTGCCCCCACCTCTGTGGTGATGGCAGAGGGGCAGAGCTGCGGTAGCCATGTCCGCTTTTTTTGCACACTGCCTGCCATTCTAAGCTTTTGCTCTAACCTAATTCTATAAAGTGAATTGTTGCAAATACCATTATTTCAACAATTACCGGAAATTAAGTATAAGTTCTCCTTTCAAATCATCAGTAGCTTTCACATATGTCAAAAATATTTACCCTGTTATCTCAAACGTTTATGCTTTTAAATGATAGTTTGGACAATGTTACATTATAAAAAGTTCAAAAACAAAAATGTAACCTTGAACTTTAACTTTTAATTCTTATAACTGGTTCTTTACTTCCCATAAAAAGACTTTCTTAACAGAATTCTTTTCTCTGAGACTGTGAGTCACAGAGTTTTGTTTTAATATGGGTGGAAAAAGCAACCATTAAATTTTGGCTTCTGCTAACACTGCAAAGCCAATTAGACTTTAGTTTAGTCATCTATACTGTCACAGCTGAATTCCAATGACAATATCTTTATCATCTGTGATGACAGAAAAAGGAGAAAAACATAGAATCTGATTTTCAGATTCCGGGTCTAATTTATAATACAGCAGTTGGCAGAAATTATTTTTTGTCTTGAAAAGTGAATAAACAAAAGGCCGAAGGGAGTAAATTTTGAATTCTAGAAAGTAATTTTGCAGTCAATTTTATATCAGTGAGAGCTGAGTAATAGACACATCATTGTTTTATACATCTTCAATATATATTAATTGACATAAAATATTTTCCATTCATCTCTCAGGAAGTAGATGTTCTTCGAGCTTAGACAGAGGCAAGGATTAAATCCTATATTTTCTCTTAAATAGAAATCTACAGTCAGTTTCATGTACAGAATAAGATTTACGCAAATGTCGATGCCTTTCTGCCTTACTTCTGCGGCAATAAGAAAATGTGATAGAAATAATGACTATGGTTCACTCTTTCAGACAGTCCTGGAATGTTAATAAAAACATGAAGGAAAGCTGTTCATGTGGATCAACTGTCACTTAACAAGTGGTAGGTGGTCAGTGCTCAGCTGGGAATCTGATAACATGCTCTGCATGCCAGATCTCACATGTTATGAAATCAAAGTTGTTCTTCTACGAATAGGTTAAATGCTTCCAAAACATCAGCGTGTTCTCTTGTAGATGTGAGCTCAGGGCTGGCTTGAAATATTCCTAGATATAAGCTATGATATATAGTTCACACTTGAAGGCAAACCGTACACATTTAAAAGAGTCTGGGATATTGAACAGTAATGCAAATAGCATCAGAGTTTAGTTCTATTTTCTATAAAAATACATTAAAATTTAATTTGACATCTAATAATATATTGTGCTTATTTGGAGACAAGTCACTTTTTATTTTGTTACCCTGATTGTTTATCACTCCCTAGAATTAAGTTTCTATGCAGTCATTAAATATGTGTGGTTGAACTGTTCAAGCAGTTTAAACAACAATAATGGCTAGTCAAAAAGTGAATGCAAAATCATAGTGTTCCCACAATTTCATTTCTAACAATAACTCAGAGAGCTGGTAATATGACCAATTCATCAGATTGTCATGGTAGAAAAGGCTTTTTTTCTTTCCCCCTTAATTTTATTGTTACTTAGTTTTTACTTTCTGAATTTGGATAAGATACACTGGAGACGTGCTTACCATCTAAAAAAAAAAACTACTACAAACATAAGTTTACCGTTAAAAAGAAATTAAACAATACAGAAATATAGAAAGTAGATAGTGAAGCCCAACCACAAGAGCTCACCAATCTTAATGGGTAATGTGAGTGCATATCCTCGATTTTATACTTTTACCTGCCTATCTGTCCATCTTTCTAATGTATGAAATATTTCATATACTATTATGTATATTATATATGTACACGTGCATATATGTTTGCATATACAGGTATATGTGTATATACATATTTTTATATATAAATATTTAATTATATGAATATACACACACAAAAAAAAAAAACAGAGAGAGGGAGTGGAAGGGAGAGAGAAGGATTTCATTTTATGGTCCAAAATGTACAATGATAGTTTGAGTTTGGGTTAATATATTTATAACGTATAGAAACTGTATGTTTTGGTAATTATGTTTTATTGACCTTCATGTACAAAGGGCCTTATAGAAAGTGAGAATATGTATAATTTAAAATTCTAACTTATGACATTGGAAAAAATTTAAAAAGTACTTAAATACGGAACTCAATGTAAATAAATAATTATTTAAAAATTACTTTTAATCCCATTTCTCATAAAAATGTTTCAGTTACCTGTGGAAAATCTGAGAGAAATGGAAAGGTTTAAAGAAAATTCTTTAAACCTTTTTCTGAGGTAACCACTGATTTATACACTTTCTTATCATTTAAAATTGCATATACAGAATGTTTTAAGAATGCACACAGACACACATATGGATTATACTGAATACAGTTTTGTATTTGGTTTGTTACTGAACACTGTGTTTTTTAACCTCTCCTCTTGAATTTTCTTCTTCCAAAACAGGATTTTGGTTAGCTAAAAATCTGCCATCGTTTGGATGTTCAATTTCTTCAGTAAGAATTGGATAAGGAAACTGTGGCATATACACATGGCAGAATATACTCTTCCATAAAAA
>NW_007746176.1:11711-13835 GCF_000696425.1 Galeopterus variegatus | reverse complement strand
TATATATATATATATATATACTTTCTTGATCTAGCCAACAACATTCACATAGCAGTCTCAAAATGATAATAACTATATACTAAGAACAAACTCAATACCTAAATGCAATTTACCTGCAACACTTTTTGTTCACAGACAGTTTTCTACTAAGGATCTTCCACACAAGTACCATGTTTGGCAGTTTCTTGAAATAACTCATTTTGCCAAGTAATTGTGTTATCAGTTTGCTCTATAGTTGGGTTCATTTCTTTGTGTGTACAATTTTGGTCTGGCTTTTTCTCATCTGTTAAAATTTCATTTTATTTTTTGCTTGTGTAAAATGTTTACATGGTTCAAAAGTCAAAGCTGCTTTTGAAAGTACAGTCAGAGAATTCTTGCTTCCAGCTGTTTCCCTCATTCCTACCCACCTGTAAAGTTTAATCATTTTTATTGGGTTCTGGCTCATCTTCTCAGCGTTTTTTAAAAATAAATAGGCAGATATGTATATGCACACACATACATATACTCTTATTTATCTTTATTTTTCATATGAATAACATTATATATACCTTGTCTATATCTGGCTTTTTCTACTAAAAATATATCTTGGATATCACACCATAGCAGTTAATGGAAGGCATTCTTTTATTCTTTTTATGGCTGCACAGCACTTCTTTAGGTGAATATACCATAATTCCTTCAACCCATTGAGGTACACCTGACAAACTCCTATCTCTTGATATTTGGTCAGGTGCCTCAACTGCCTGCCAACTTCTGCTATGGGGTGGATGAAGGATGTGAGACTTTGGAGGACATCACTCAAGATTCCGCCACTCTTGGCCCAAAGCTACAGAACTTGCTCTGGCTGCTAATGTTGTCTTTTGCTTCAGCAAAGGTGGGACTAAGCATGTATATAATGCCAGGTAAGAAGCTGCACTGCTGTGCAGGCTGGATTGCTCAGTAAGCATTAAAGAGCTGACCACTGGAACCTTCCCAGATCTCAAGGACAGGGGATCAGAGACAATTTATGTGCCTATTACAGCAGAGAGTAGGACCTGGCAAATCAAGGCTATCCACTATAGGTTACTGCTCAAAGGACAACTGATAGAAAAAGAGTCACCACATTCTTAAACACAGAAGCTGTCTGCTCTAGGCAGAAGATGAAGGAAACTCCCCAGTAGAACTTGGGGAATACTGCTCATAGCTCCATTGTGAATGGGGAAGGGGTTTCTTTCATGGAAGTGGGGATAGGAACTCTTTGGTCTGGGAAGACACTTTCATCCGTAGGTCTCAACCTTTTCTGTTTTCCTAGAGGTAGTGCTCAATTGCCTGAGAAAGAGGATGAGATCATCCCTATTTGTTTCAGGGCCTACGAATACGGTTGCAGGACCCAGAGGGCAGATGGAAGTGGATGAAAAGGTTTATAGTGTCTGGATCCAAGAGGTGGTGGTTGGTTAGCATATGGGATAATTAAAAAACCAGCAGGGCCTGCAGGTGTAGGGTTGGTAGATAGAAGAAAGCTCTATGTATGTGGGCCCCACACCAGGAACAAGTCCAGACATGAGAACCTACCCCTGATCTATGATCTCACCCCAGCAGGCTCTGCAGTTGGAGAGTCCATGACTTCTGCAGGTTAAAGATGGCATCTGCTAATCTCTGGTCCAGGTACACCTCAGCTGCAGTCTGGACTCCAGAAACAATGTACTCCATAATAACCCTGAACATCTGTAAGCCCTGGGGATCACTAGATCCCAAAGTGGGCTTTGAACTTGATCTTATCACCAACCAGTGGATGTGGACCTGAAAGTCCCATACCTTAGTAAGAGTAGGACTGTTAATGCCACCGGAACTGGGGACAGAGGACATGAACACTCCATTTCTACATGGTTTTGCTGTTGTGCCAACTGTCTAAAACACCTATTTTTTGGTCTATGTGAAAAAGACCTTCCCATTTGTCAAGAATCAGTGTTAGTATCACCTCGCTAATAGCCTTTCCTGGGCCCCCTGATGTAGAATGGCCCAACCCTCCCTTTCAGTTTTCCTGGCTGGATTACAAAGATTTTGATTCATCTCAATCCCTAGTTTTTAGCACTGTGTCAGGTAATCAGCTGGTACTCGGTAACTGTTCATAGAAGAATGAATGAA
>NW_007746176.1:8229-11241 GCF_000696425.1 Galeopterus variegatus | reverse complement strand
TCAGTTTTCCTGGCTGGATTACAAAGATTTTGATTCATCTCAGTCCCTAGTTTTTAGCACTGTGTCAGGTAATCAGCTGGTACTCGGTAACTGTTCATAGAAGAATGAATGAATGAATGAATGAATGAATGAATGAATGAATGGATGGCTGAATTCAACAGATGAGCTGAGGGTGATTTGCCCACTTGCGCAAATCTTTCAACGTGTTACTTTCTCATCTCCTTGCCCCAACCAGGAATAAAGACCAAACTCTAGATTGGCTTTTTCATTCCAGAACATGTCTTGTCCTTTATATGGGTTTGGACTTACCTTGGAGTGCTTGCCATTCTTCAAAATTCCTTCCTGTGCCTACCTGGGTGGAGCTCGCCTTGTGCTATGTGTAGGAAAGCCCTTCCCCTTCCCTGTGCACTCACTTAGCTGACTCCACCTTCTTCCACCTGATGACTTGCCCTGTTGGTCCCGCCATCCGTCAACAAGAGTGCATTGAGGACCCACTGTCCATTGTTCTCCACTGACACATCTGAAGTGCAAAGAGATGCTCAGAGCATGGCCTGAGCCTGACATTCGGCCGAGGATGGTAATGACACACGATCAGAGGTCACAACACTTCTTATTAAGCCATGGCTGTTTACTTCCAGAAGCATGGCTCTAAAATTTTCTTAGCTTTCCATACAAACCCCACCAGGACTACCATTGGACATGGCTGATATGCTCATCATCCAAAGGCTCCTTCTTCTTTAGAAAACCACCTGTTTTTCTTTAAGGGAAGTAGATTCTTAAGAAAAGTGGGCTGTTTGGGGTCTAGAATTTCCACATATATCAACAAACCCTTTCCTTCCCTCTGAATTTTGGGAGGAGCTCTCCACCTTGTGAATTTGTAGCACCCCAAAGCAGTTAACAGACACATTCAAATGCATGTCAATGCTAACTCCTCTCCAACAGTGACCCCTCTCATGCACCAGTCACACAGATGTAAGAAACTTTCACCTAAACAGCTGGTATGAGAAGTCCCACCTCTGCCAGGTGAGCCTCTTGTGGCAGCCTGAGCCTCTGGGTCGCTGCACAGACTGACGGGGGGCCTTCAGAGGAAGGGAGGGTCTTTCTGTGCAGTGGAGGGAGAAGAGTTTGGACCTGGGGATGTGTTTGGGGGATTCAGGAGGGTAGAGGGTGAGGAAGAGGGGGAGGGAAACTGGGATGGTAGAATGTTCTGCAAGAGGAGACACTTCTCTCATACCAAAACAAATGGCTAATAAGCACAGGAGAAAATACTCAGTGTTGCTACTCATCAGGGAAATGCAAATCCAAACCATGGTGAGATACACTTCACGCTTACTACGATGGCCAGAATAAAAAAATAAGATAACAACAAGTGTCGGCGAGGATGTGGAGAAATTGAAACCTTCATACACTGCTGGTGGGCACGTAAAATGGTGCAGTTGCTGTGGAAGACAGTCGGCAGTTCCTCAAATGATCAAACACAGAGTTACCGTAGGACCCAGCAATTTCACTCCTAGGTACATACCCCAACAGAAGTGAAAATGTCTGTTCACACAGATGCTTGTACACGAATCTTCATAGCAGCATTGTTCATAATAGCCACAGAGTGGAAACAACCCAAAAGTCCATCAACGGATGACTGGATAGACAAAATGTGGTCTATTCACACAACAGAATATCATTCAGTGATAAAAAGGAAGAAATACTGATACACGATACACTGTGGATGAACCTCAGAAATTTTATGCTAAGTGAAAGAAGCCAGTCACAAAAGACCAGATGTTATGTGATTACATTCATGTAACAGTCCAGAATAGGGAAATATAGAGACAGAAAGTAGATTGGTGGTGGCCGAGGGCTGGGCTGGCAGGTGGGGGAGGTGATAGCTAAAGGGCTTGGAGTTTCTTTTCGAGGTGATGTAAATGTTCTAAAATTGACTGTGGTGGTGGTTGCACGTATCTGCGAATATACCAAAAACTGTTGAATTATACATTAAATGGGTGAATTTTATATATGTGAATTACTTCTCAGTAAAGCCATTAAAAAGAAAGATCTTCTTTCTGTTTTTTTCCCATAAATTTCTTGTGGAAATCATTGATGGAGCAACACTCTGTGACCTGGGATGTGTGGGCTAAAGGAGAGGCAGAGGCAGGTAGGGGGCATAAGGCTGGAGTCGTCAGGCATTGCACCAGGCCAGGGCATCCCCAATGCTGTGGCACTGGGCTTGAAACCATCTGGCCAGTCTTGGAGACCCAAGTGGGACCAGTTGACATTGGGGTTGCAAATGAATGTCCTCGGACCCTCACCACAATCCCTACTAGCTGCTTGGCTTTCTGTGCTGGCTTTGCCTGTGTATCCTGAGTTGTCCATGCAGATTTCTCTGCCTGTCTCTTCACCTGGAATAAAGTGAGATAAAGAGAAATGCCCTCACTGGTAACTGCAGCTCAAGAGAGGCCAAACTAGATCCCTGCAAAGCACCTGGCTTGGGAGTCTTCTACAGTCACTCCTAGCACCCCAGGACTCAGACTCCATCTCCAAGTGGCTGGACTTTTTAAAGTGTGTGGAGCTGCTTAAATGACGCAGCAAGATGGAGGACTCTAAAACAAAAGTTTTTAACTACAGTATTTTTAAAAATAGAGCATTGCTGGGCCGGTTCCGTGGCTCACTCGGGAGAGTGTGGCACTGGTAGCGCCGAGGCCACAGGGTTTGGATCCTATATAGGGATGGCTGGTGCTCTCACTGGCTGAAGGTGGTGCAGACCACACCATGCCGAGGGTTACAATCCCCTTACCAGTCAGAAAAAAAAAAAGAACATTGTTTAGAAATTATTTTAACATAAACTCTTTGTCAATAGATTTTTAGAAGCACTTGTACGAGGGCTCTTCAAAAAGTTCACAGCAAGATTTGTGTTATCTTTTAATTCCATTTTCCACAAACTTTTTGAAATCCCTCATATATCAAATGCTCTCCATTAGGAGATTGTTTGGTTCTTGGGAATTTCTCAAGAATGAATTG
>NW_007746176.1:6323-7815 GCF_000696425.1 Galeopterus variegatus | reverse complement strand
ACGCAGCAAGATGGAGGACTCTAAAACAAAAGTTTTTAACTACAGTATTTTTAAAAATAGACCATTGCTGGGCTGGCCCCGTGGCTCACTCGGGAGAGTGCAGCGCTGGTAGCACTGAGGCCACCGGGTTTGGATCCTATATAGGGATGGCCGGTGCTCTCACTGGCTGAAGGTGGTGCAGACCACACCATGCCGAGGGTTACAATCCCCTTACCGGTCAGAAAAAAAAAAAAAAAGAACACTGTTTAGAAATTATTTTAACATAAACTCTTTGTCAATAGATTTTTAGAAGCACTTGTATGAGGGCTCTTCAAAAAGTTCACAGCAAGATTTGTGTTATCTTTTAATTCCATTTTCCACAAACTTTTTGAAATCCCTCACATATCAAATGCTCTCCATTAGGAGATTGTTTGGTTCTTGGGAATTTCTCAAGAATGAATTGTTATTGTGTATTCTTATGTGGCCACAATGGTTCCATATGGTGGGTTAGTAACTCAGGAATGTCCCCTCTGTCCCAGCTCTCCAAGATGGGCCCTACAGATCCCAAGGGGACAAACTTTCAGGAAATTGCTGCGTTTCTAGACCAGTCATGTCTTTGAAATGTTTTCTCATCACTCAGTAATTTCTTGCTTCAGCTTAACCCTGCCGCCTGACAGATGAGATAGATGACAATATGAACACAGCCAGGGGGCAGGGAGGACGAGACCCAGCCTACCCTGGCAGCACCTGGAGAAGGCCAGCCCTGAGTTTCCATGTTTGAACACATTGTCTCCACTGAGGAAACAACCCCTGTGAAACCTTTATGTGTGCCACCTGCTTTGCCTGGGGTTCCACCACCCACACAGACATGGCACTGCTCAGTAGTGTTTGGGGAGTTCTGCATCTATAAAGAGTTAGGGAGAAGAGAATTGAGTTGCCTTGCAAGCAATTCATCTGACAAATATTTACTGGGTGATCAATTCATTCCAAGCATCCTGCCAGGTGCTGAGAAGTCAGAGACAGATAAGTTGAATGCACTGGCAAATGGGTTGGGGAGATGGGCCGGGAAGCCAACTGTCACAGTCTAGTGCAGCATGGACAAGCTGTGCTGGGGAACACGACAGCTTTGCAGGGACACGCAGTTCTGCTTGATGGGACTGGCGGGTGTCAGGCAGGACTTCCTAAGGGACATGATGCTCAAGAAGGGTCCTGGAGGATGACTAGAAAGTCAGAGGAAGGTGTTGCCTCTGAAGCCACAGAGACAGGGGAAGCCTGGTGCACCCAGAGAGGTGCAGACGCCTCTCAGGCCTGCAGACCCAGGAGGTGAGAAAGGATTCCTGTGGTGGATGGAGCGTGTTAGGAAACTTGGTTTGGTCTTTGAAGATGATCAGATGTATGTTTGAAAACTTGACGCTTTAGGAAGCCCACTCTGAGAGTAGTGTGGGGAATGACGGGGAAGGCTTTGCACCTAATCAAGTGGGAAGTGATGAGCGGCTGAATTAACTAAGTGGCT
>NW_007746176.1:5282-6128 GCF_000696425.1 Galeopterus variegatus | reverse complement strand
GGGGAAGGCTTTGCACCTAATCAAGTGGGAAGTGATGAGCGGCTGAATTAACTAAGTGGCTGTGGGGGCAGGGCATGGGGGCGTGTCCTAGTGATGAAAGAGAATGACCGGGACCTTAGAAGTGATTGAAGTTGGGGGCAGGGAGACGGAGGACACCATCATGGCCCTAGTATGAGACAATGGGTGGACAGAGGTACCCGTCACCAAGATCAGGAGACGTGGAGGGGAAAGCNATGAGACAATGGGTGGACAGAGGTACCCGTCACCAAGATCAGGAGACGTGGAGGGGAAAGCGACATGCTGGGTACACAATTCTGGAGCTCCTGAGAGAGGGCTGGGTGGAAGAGTGTGAGGTACACAGGGGCCTGGGCACATCTGTAATGGTGACAGAGACAGCCACACGTCTGGCTGTCAGCCTCGAATATCTTTCTTGGGGGATTAAATGACAGTCTAGGGATGGTGTATCCCAGAATCGAACCTAAGTCAAGGAGAACAGAGGTGATGACAAGGACACTTTGAGCAGGTCATATTCAGCTTCCTACAATGCCTTTGTCTTAAAACTCCACTCGTCATAAGTAATATGAGGGGTGAGGGGGCCCCAGGGCGTAGCAACTGTGACATCATTCTGAAAAATTTTAAAGACCTCTACTCTGGCTTTTAAGGATGTTTTCTAGAACAAAGACTGTGCCTAACAACACCACCACTTGGAATTACACACCGTCTTTCTTCTGAGGCACACAGAGAGCTTGACACATGACCTCGGGCCTAGGCTAGCTAATCTGTTTAACTCATGTTGTTGGTGTTTCTGAAAGAACGTCTATGAGATAATTCTCCTAAAAGCTTCAG
>NW_007746176.1:2661-3567 GCF_000696425.1 Galeopterus variegatus | reverse complement strand
TGAAAGGTTCATGAAATTGCAAACAGTCCCCCGCTCCTCACTGACCACACAAGAAGCAAAACGAGTTGTGTACAACCTTGAGGGGAAGGCGGTGCGTTGGGGGAGGCCTCCATCTTCAAGCTCCTCCATGCTGCAGGCTATCGGCCCTGCCTTCCAGCTCCATGGAGGGACTGAGCATAAACAGGGACTTGGGGGACTAGGACTTGGTCTGGAGGGAGCTAGGTTGGTCACTTGGGAGCCATGGGTCTGGATATTTGGAAAACATTCAAAAATCAAGTTACGTTAACAACACCTTGAAGGCCTCAGATCTGTGTCTCCAGCTTAGTTGTCTCCTTGGAACTTCACACAAAAATATCCGTCTACTCTGCCTCCCTTAAGTAACTCACCTTGGGTACCTAAGAGGCATGGCCAACCTAGCATGCTCCTGGCATGGACCCAGGGTCCCTGCGTCCTGGCATTCACACCCTGTTTGGTCCCTCCCCGAGAGTGTGAGTGTGGGCTGGAGCTGTCACCTGCTGGGAACAAATAGAGTGTGTCCTAGAACAAGTGACGGACGTTGCTTCTGTGACTAGGTCACGAAAGACTGTGACTTGCATCTTGCTGGTGTTCTCTCTCTGTCTCTTCTCCTGGAGACAGCCATCTGACAAGGAACTGAGGGTGCTCCAGCTAACAGAGGAATCTGTCTTGCTCGAGCCTTGAGATGACTGTGGCCCTGGTCAACACCTTAATGCAGCCTTGTGAGAGTCCTGGGGCCAACATCCTGATTGCAGTCTCATGACAGACCTAGGGAAACGGTGTCCCAAATCCTGACCTACAGAAACCATGAGATAATAAACGTGTATTATTTAAGCCACTCAATTTTGGGGTAATTTATTACACAGCAATAGATGACTAATGTCGGGCCTT
>NW_007746176.1:0-1204 GCF_000696425.1 Galeopterus variegatus | reverse complement strand
TCCACGTCCTCCACCCTAGTCCTCATTACAATCACCTGTTACCTGGACTTCAGCAAATATCTCCAAACTGCTTTTCTGGGCCCCTGTCTTGGCCCCCTATATCCAGTGCTCCACATAGCAGCAAGTACAGTCCTCTAAAAACATAAATTGGGTCATACTCTTCCCATGCTTAAACCCTCCAGTACCTTCCCATGCAGTCAGAGCAATACCCAGCCCTTCCCATGGCATCTGAGCCTGCGTGTCCAACCTCCCCCACTCCTCTGACCTCTCTGCCCCCCTGTCCCTGTGCTCTCCCCACATGCTACACTAGCTTTCTTCCGGTTCTGCGAGCACGCCAAGATTTTCTGCCCTCCTCAGGGATGTAAATTAGCTGTCTCCTCTGCATAGGATGCTCTTTGCCTATATTGTCTCATGGCTGGGCTGCACTAGCACTTCCCTGAGCAAGCAGTCTAAAGCAGCCCTCTGTCCCATTACTCTATGTATCAGGGTGAATAATGGCCCCTCAAGGATATGCACATCTTAATCCTGGGAACCTGTGCATATGTGACCTTACATGGTGAAAGGAAATTTTTGTTTAAGGATCTCGAGATGGGGAGGTCATCCTGGTTTATCTGTATGGGCCCAATGTAATCACAAGGGTCCTTATAAGAGGGAGACAGGAGGGTTAATGCCAGTTGAAGGAGATGTGGCCATTTGACTCAATACTGTGTGCTGACCCGATATCTGGCAAAATTGGAAGGGCCTCTAATGACTAAATCCCAAGCTCCTCTCCCCACCTGTTCTCTCGGATAAGGTCACCCAACCAAACTGCCCTTCTTATCAAACAGACCAGGTGCAATTTCTGCTTATCCCTGAGTAGTGGGTTTTGGTTCCCTCCCACATTGTAGAATTGTTCAAAAAAGCCTACCACATTCTCATGGGAAGCAAGGGTCACCACCCACCCTCTCGTTACTACAGAGCCTGCCTGGCACAGCCCCTGCTCGGTTGCTCTGCTCCTGAGTGCTACCTGTATGGTTCTGCGTGGTGTGGGGCGTCCTCCCTGGGCTGTGAGTGCACATGACCAGTAAACTGCTGTAGATCTCACTTGTCCAGTGTCGGGTTTTGTGAGTCCAGCCATTCCCAGAACTGTAGGGCAGGCATCTCTTCCTCATCAACAGGGTGAATATGGGGTGACTGAAATATATGACAGAAGCAAGGGGCTGGA
>NW_007746175.1:13427-13840 GCF_000696425.1 Galeopterus variegatus | reverse complement strand
ATACTCAGATGTATAGATACATCGATAGATATTTAAGTGGCTTTGTAATTTCTAATTAAAGACTTTTCTTTAAAGTAAAATCAAATAGACTTTCTAAAAGTTGAAGAAAAGTAAATAATAAATAATAGGAGGATAAAAAATAAGCTTATTTTAAATAATTAGCCTATTCCCTCCGTGAGCTTTTTGGATTCATCTAATATGGAATAGATTCATCCAAACAATCATAGAGAGAACTAGCATTTTAAGAAAACATTAAATACTATTTCTTAGTGTTTTTCTGCTCTAACCAACCCAACTGCACTTTCTCATCTCCTGACTTGGGCTTCATCTCCTGTTTCTCGACTCATGCTTATTTTTTGGACATGATGACTGTCAGGCAGTTTTTGTTTGCTTCTGTTTCAGTTTTCTTTGTT
>NW_007746175.1:0-9613 GCF_000696425.1 Galeopterus variegatus | reverse complement strand
TTTTTGGTAAGTTAGTTCCATTTTATGGTATACCAGGTAATTTTTTTTTAATGCCAGACACATGAGGGATCTTCAAAAAGTTCATGAAAAGATTAGTATTATCTTTTAATTTCATTTTTCCATGAACTTCTTGAAGTACCTTTGTAATGTATTTTTTTTTATGTAGAAACTCTAAATGATGTTATCTTCCTTCAGCGATAACGTCCTTTTCTTCAGGCAGGCAGTTAGATGAGGGGCTGATCGTATTCATCCAGTCAGGCATTGCAGTGATTTGTAGATTGGTATCTGTTTTCTAAAAGTCTAAGCTATTTCTAGTCTATCCTTACTCCCAGGGTCTGGCTCCTAAGGAGACTGAACTTAAAGCCTGCAGTGTTTATCAGAGTCCCTTATCTTTGAGAGCTATGAGCTCCAAGTCTCGTCTCCCAGCACCATGAAACTATTAAAAGTGCTGTGATGCTTTTTGCTTGGGTTCTTGACCTCTTGCCTTGTGGAGCTGAGGAATCAGCAAACACCTCAGGGAGAATATATAGATTATTGGGCTATTTCACATCAGTTATCCCTTTCCAAGATTGCAGCCCCTAAAATCCTACATGCCTGGGAAAACTTGAAACTACAATTTTATTTTTATTTTATTTTTTTACTAGAACATAATTGATTGTACATGTCTGTGGGGTACAGATTTGCATATCAATGCCTATGTGCAATATGTATGCTAAAATCAGAATAATTAGTATATTTAATATTAGACAATTTTTCATGGCCTTTCATCAATTCCTCGCTCCCCCCTCTCCCTTTTTCCCACCTCTGGTAACCTCAGTTCTGTGAAATTCCAATTTTATATTTCCAGCCCCAGATGGATGTTGACAGCTCTGAGCAGCCACTCAGCTTTTCTATCCAGTGCAGTCCACAGATAACCAAAGTGTATTAACGATGGACAAAGCAGAATTCTTTTCAAAGCATTAGGATCCTGGCCTCTCAGGTCTGAGCTGCTTAGTTTCACTACAATTTCTTCAAACAATGTATCTTTTAACTCATATTTTATAACTATTATCAATAGAAACATTATTCTGATACAAAATATTCCATCCATAGCCAAAAGTGAATACTTTGGATTTCTTTTTATTTACCCTCTTTTGGCTTTATTAAGCTTCCTGTATTTGAGATTGGTTTTTTCCCAGCCATTATCTTTCTGAATATCAACTCTTCACCATTAGTCTAATCTCTTGTTCTGTCACTCAGATTGTACATACGTTAGAACTTCTTACCCTATCTTCAGTGACTCAAACTATGTTTCATAATTCTCATCTTTTGATCTTACTGGTTTATACTCATGGTAATTTTGTTTAGATCTCTTTTCAGTTTGCTAATTTTCACTTCAGCTATGTCTAATGTACTGTTTAAACTATCCATTGTGTTTTTAATCATGATTAGTACATTTTTATTTCTAGAAATTTTATTTTGTTCTGTTTCCTATTTGCCAGCTCAGTTTTCATGATTTCTCATTCCTTGATTATGCTTTCCTTCCATGTTTTTATTCCTTTGCAGAAAAAAACACGCACTTTTGAATGTTTACTCTCAAGTAATTCCAGTATCTGCAGCATTTTCTGGTCTGATTCTGTGTGATGTTGTTTCTGCTGACACTCACTCATGGTCAATTGCTTCCTCATGTGTTTAGTGGATTTCCATGATGAACTCACACTCCTTGATGGTTTATCTATAAGAATTTTTTACCCTAGTATTTCAAGTGCATCTTTCCAGATGGAAATTATGTTTATTTATTTTCTAGCATGACCCTGGCAGCACTAACAACCTGGAATTTATCTATACTGATGAGTTTTTGTTGCCATATTGGTAATTGTGACTTTTTTCACGTACTCTGAGAAGACTTTTTCTTTTTCATTTTTTCTTGCCAAAGCAAACACAGGCAACTCTCCTTAGAAAGGACAGATTTTTTTTTTCAAGTTACCAAATAAAGGTGTAGACTGAAGCTTTATATATGTGGGTTGGGAGCAGGTGGCAGTGTTCTCTGACCTGCCCTCACATTTTCCTTGGGTTACAGGCTTTGTCTCCTATTTCCC
The DNA here is from genome assembly GCF_000696425.1 of Galeopterus variegatus. NCBI lineage: Eukaryota > Metazoa > Chordata > Mammalia > Dermoptera > Cynocephalidae > Galeopterus > Galeopterus variegatus. Next base: position 7,535 of record NW_007746175.1, on the reverse strand, counting down.
ACATACAGATCTTTAAAACCTATAGCCTAGTTTATGGGATTCAGTAGATATCCCCAGGGAGAAAACAAGCTCCAGTTCTCTTAGCTCTATTCCTTCCCACTGACTCTGGGCTCTAGTTGTTTCCTATACTTTAACCCTAGCTCAGTCATACATCTAAAAAATAAATTTGAAAACATTTTTTAAAGCATTGTTCCTAGCATTTTTAGCATTCTCTTCTGTGTAATGGACTAATACACACAAACAATTAATATAGGTCATGGGAAAGGGAAGAGAAAAAGGGAGGAGTGAGAAAACAAAATGTTTCTTTATGGAGCTTTGTATTTTTTCATATACATTTTGTAAATTTGGGAGAGAAAGATAATGAGACTTTTGCAAAGTAACCATAATATAGACAAAAAATTCCAAAAAATATATATATGTAGTTCATTAATTTCTCTGTGTATTTGAATTCTTGATGTGAGCTGAATTACCAGAAAGTTACATATTGGTACACATTAGGGTTATCCCTAAGAAAGTAATGTTTACCTTTAGCTTTTATCAAATGCTGTCATATAGTCAAGCCATCTGAAATTTAGTGTTTTATCAGTTATAAAAATGTGATTGAGGTCTGTTTTCATTACATCACTCACTGCCGTCAAGAAGCTGCATAGTGGCTTAAAGCCAGCTATGGCAACAAGGTTTGAGCCTATGACTGTGCAATTATGCTCTCTATTTTATTTAATTCTGACATTTTATTCCTTTTTTGTCACTTTTTTGGTTTGCTGTGTTATAATCTGCCTCAAATCTTCAAAGAAAAAAATAAAATGGAACATAATCTCAAATACAAAAGGCAGATCATCTATACCATTGCATTTAAATGACCATGCCATTTAATTTTGCATTAAGATTTTAATTTATTAAATAAAAGATTAAAAACAACTAATAGAAACAAAAGTGTATTTGTATGTTCTAGAATGAGTATTAATTGAATTCCTTAAAATTTTTCCTTTTTCTGAATAAACTTTGAAGTTGAACCTTAAGAAAAGTCAAAAATCACAAATTCTTTGAGACATTATTCTTTCTTTTATAATAATTAATTTTACATGTCATATAAATGGTCAGGCAGCAACATTTACACATTAAATAATGTGAACCCTGGTCACACTTCCTAGGCTTAAATAGCTTCAGTACTCACTATACGGGTGATTTTCGTACTATTACTTAGCCTTTCTGTGCCTTTGTTTCCTCAACTGTAAAATGGGCATACTTACCGTCAATATCATGAGATGGCGGTGAGAAGTAAAAGAGTTAATATTTGTATAACATTTAACACAATTCCTGATGCTTGATAAACTCAAAATAACTTACAAATTTACTTAATGTTTAATACCTATAGGTACTATACTAATAAATTTTTTTCTATTAAAAAGTATATAAATCACTAAATATCACATCAATAACCTTTGGAACATTTTCCTTCCTCTTTTTAAATTAACCTATAATCCTTAGCATGATGACAATTTTTGATGGAAATAATTAGAAGTGAGGTAATTTTTGTTTAATTTGGACTTCCTTATATGGTGGTACAAAAAAGCAGTATATGCTCATGGAGACAGTATAAAAAGAAGAAAATCCATAACTCAAGCTCCAATTCTGAGATAGACTGAAACCTGGGCAAGTCACATAATTTGATTGTTCCTTAATTTCTTCATATGCAAAATAAAACAGTTGGTTACAGTGTCGTGGATATTATAACCAAGGTCAAGGGTTCAGATTCCCATACTGGCCAGACACCAAAAACAAACAATTAGAAGTTCCCAACATCTGCTTCTTCTACCTCACAGGATTTTAGTAAAGGAACACACATACACACAAGCAAAATATCTTTTGAAAAGATGGGTCTGATTCTAATGTACCAAAAAAAGGAAAACAGAAATTACTGTTAATTCTGCTAGATGTTTCATCTACATTGTCTTATTTAATCCACACTACAATACTACTAGGTAAACTCTATTGTCCCCAACTGGTAGACAAGTAGACCAAAAGCTCAGACTTACCCAGTTATTAATCAGCAGTGCAGGATTTCAAACTACAACTATCAAAAATAACTAATACATTCACCATATCTGGTGAAGTTCTTCAGAGAGAAAAGTTACTCAATAGATGTTTTGGCTTTTTTATTTTTTTTCTCCTTTTGAAACATAATTGATTATACATATTTGTGGGATACAGAGTTGAATATCAATATCTTGTACAATACATGATAATCAAATTGTATAAATGAATAATTAGTATATTCATCATTATACAGCATAATCATTCTTTGTGACCCTTTACCAATTTCTCACTAACCCTCCCTTCCTCTTCCTCTTTCCCATCTCCAGTAACCTCAGGTTTGTTCTCTCCTTTTGAAGTTTGATGTATTATGAATGCATTAAGTTAATGAATCAATTGTTTTTGAGTTTCTACTCTACAACTTACAAATCTTCTTGAAACTTAAATCCTTTAGTGACAGTTCGCAAGGCTAAGATTTTAATAAGGAAGGACTTTGGTTAATGTAATAGTTTCTGGTTGTTGCCATAACTAAAACTTAAAGGAAGTGAAAAGAAGCTCATTGCTAACAAGGTCAGAGATTGAGTCATTTATCTAACTATCCCTAATATAAACCAATTTCTAGCACTGCAACTTAGAAAGCCAAGCAAAGAGTTTTGGACACTGGAACACTGCCATAATTTTATATTTAGAAGCTAGCTTGTGAGCTAACAGAAAACCTCACATCAAAATAACGATCTCCCAAGTCCGAGAAGACCCTGCAGCTCCACACCCCCATTGCTTTCCCAACGGCAGGCATAACTATTAAAAACCCTGAAATGGAAAACATAAAAGGCAGCTCAATCATTGAGAGATGGTAGAAATACCAGCCATGAGCCCACAGCCCTGGATCCCCTTTTAAAGCAAAGCCAGGTGAGAAAAGCAACTGGAACAGCAGAAGAAACTGCCAAGTTCCCATCTCCTCAGACCTTCACGGGAGTTCTTTGCTAAGTCTTTCTAATGACATAGAGGCTGAATTTCTATCCTTCCTATACATGAGCTTGAAATCAACTCATTGTCAGGAAGCAGTGGTAGTATTTGTCCCTTATTTCCCCAGGAAAATGGTTAATACCTAAAGCTATTGGTAGCTTCTATTTTTAATGTAAAGGTTTAATAAATAAATTTTATGTTCACGGGGGAAGGAGGCCGATGAATTCTGAGGCAGGCTAGCCCCGTCAGGAGCAACGTCACTTCTAATCCTGCCCAAGCAGACAGCGTGATTGTATATCCTCATTAATGCTATAATTGGTATCTGGAATCTGTTCAAAAATGCCGATTTACTTTGTAACAGAGGATTATGCCTGAATTTGGAGTTCTGTGGTCTGCAGATGCTTGTGAAATTCAAATATAAAACCTGTCAGTTAAACATCTCATGAAAAGCTGTACCTTATACTAATCCGAAGGAACATGAGCAAATGCTTGAGGGGATGAAAATCCACAATATGTTTCAGTAGCTAACCACTTACAGAAACATTAACATTCCTGGACAGGGTTGCTCGCTGAGTTTCTAAAGTAACTTAGGAGCTATCAGGATTCAGTTCTTAACAGACTTCAACACAGTAGGAGGAAAATTGTCAGTCACAAGCCTCCAGTATTTATGAATTATTAATGTTGGCTTTCTGGGTATTTTTTTCAAGTTTTGCTTTTGTGTGCGTGTTCAGCTGAGTAATTCAATAGACTGATGGAGACATGAATAGATATGCTAACTAGCACCAGGGTTAACCTTTAAAGTTCGTTAAAGCTGTCAGCTTTCAATGAAATATTTTCACGTTCCTTTTTTTTCTGTGAACTGGAATATAAACATTATTTGTACACTGGGATCAGAGGTGCTTGGGAGAAAAGGAGACTCCACCCGGGCATCAATTTTTTTTTTTTTTTTAAATGAAGACACTACTAAAGGATTCATCAAGAAAGGCATCTTTAAAAACATTTCTCATTTACAAACCATGCCACCAGAATATATTCAAGGCCTACCTTTATTACAGTATTTTTCAACCAAAAAAAGAAGAAAGGTAACAGCATGTCCCGTTGCTACAAATACACTAGCAAGAAAAGGACAGGATTTGGAGAGGGAAATGGAGAGTTAGTAGAGTGCTGCAGCAGGGTGTGGACTCCCAAAGGAACAGAAAGCACCTCTCATGTTCACGGTAAAGAAGGAATATGAAGCTGGTAACAATCTTTTGTTTGAACAGGGATTCTTCTTGGAAAAACAGGCAAATGCGGTGGCTCATGATTAAACCAATTATAAAGTTTTCAAAATCTTCAAGAATTTTCTATCTATATATCTTGCTAAACAAGCCTGAATAATAAAAACCACAATGAAAACCTTTCTGCTTTAAAATCCTTCCTGTTACCCTTTAACCAAAAAGTTCTCTACTGTCTCTTTCCGTGGAATCATATGTCACCTAATATCACACCCCAGGGCTGTTCCACTGCCACAGTAAGCGACTGTCTGTTTCCATGTCCTCCTTTCACCTCATTCCCCATCAAAACAAGAAACGAGGAAACGTGAAATGAAGTAGGAGGACATGCTGCTTTTTAAAGTCTTTAACTGGCCGCCAGTTTGTGACAATTCTATTATTAAGGATGCAGAATAGGAAAGCTGCCCATTCTTGATATGTAACAATAAAAGATGCAATAAACTTAATATCTCAACCTTACTATAAAGGAATCGGTATTATTCTTCAATTTTTTTCTCTTCCACATTCCTTTGAGGTCAGCAAGAAAGATACAAGAACAGTTTTTATCAACTTCACAAAAGTAAAGAAAAAAATTGAAGCAAAGAAAATTCAGATTAATTGCCATGGCCCTAATACTCTTAGAGATACATCAACTTAACTCTTGGGTACCTAGCCAGATCAAAGACAACTAGCTTCACCTCTAATTATGAAAGTAATTTACGTCCACCAAGAGATGCCTCAAATTAGGGACCCCCAAATGTGGCCCAGACACTGGCTGTTCTCAGTATCTATGCCTCTAGAGCTGCTCCCTGCCTCCAGGAGCGAAAACAAAACAAAACAAAAAAAACACAAGTTGAGCACCTGGAGTTTATCACTTGTTCTTTTTCCTCTCCTTCCAAGCCATTTTCTTTTTTTTTTTTTCTCTCTTTTATTTTTTGAAAGCTATCTTTTATTATCATTTATAATATAGCAGCATATACTGGAGACAGTCCTTTAAATTATTAATGTGCTTTATTTGTTTTGCATTTCCAAGTACATGTCCTAGGGCATCCATCTGCTTGGGGAGATGTGTCGGGGAAAAAAATAAAAATAAAAACTGATGTAATATTCAGCATCTGACATACGAAATAAGATTTAGCAGAAAGTCAATAAGCTTAAGAGCCACGCATTTTTTTTGAGAGATAGGATTTCCCAAATGCTTTTATCTTCTCTTTTGGGAGAGCAGCGGCCATCCCTGCAGAGCCCACGCCCACTGAGTTCTTCCTACTGTCGAGAAACTTCCATTTCCACCTGAGGACGCAATGGCAGGAACCCTCCTGCTTAATTGTAGAAGAAGGACAGACTGTAGGTAAAGAAAAACAAAACCTCCCCATTTCTGGCTTCGAGAATTACAGGGAACAGAAGGGGGGAAAGAAAAGGGATTCAATTGTTCGGTCTTGGGTCTCCTGATTTCACTCCTGAGACTTTTTGCCCAGAGACGGTGACTCGTGCTGTATCAGCCAAGAAACCTCAAAGACAGGGGGCTCTTGCCACTCGTTCCCCACTTGGGGTTGAAGGAGATGACTGTGACAAGGACCCCACAACAGCATAGGGCCTCTCAGCCTAAGAAAGCAAGCCATGTGGTTAAACAGAGGGCGATCGGGGTTGGCACAAGTGAGTCTCCGTCAAGGCCCACGGGGTGTGGGCATCTGAGCTGAGAGCCAGCCAGACTGGTGTGGGGCCTGCCTTGCCAGGCAAGATGACCCCAAGGAGGAGGGCAGAGGGCTGGGTGGGAGGCATGGTAGAGAACAAGTGATCTGACCCTGGCCAACACCCAAGAACCAGAAGACGACAGGGAGCCCTCCAACCCACTACCACGGAGATACCTAAGCCTACTCTTATACCCGGCTGCCATCCTAGGAAAGAAAGTAAGGGGAGACAGGACCTAGGGACTTTTGCCTAATTGCAGTTGAACAGTACCTAAAGGAAGAGTATAAATGCTTTGATCAGACCAAGCTTTACAATAAATTGAATATTTTATCACATTTTCCCTACTCACTCTCCAGAAGAGTTTCAGAATTAGCTCCTTAGGTGATTTTTTGCACATTAAGTTTAAGAACCATTACCCATCTTTCCAGCAATTCTTGCAAAAATAAAAACTAATTTAATCTCTGGATTAATTGATCATGAGAAGAACAGATATTCTTGGTATTTAAGTTAGTCAGAAATTTCTCCCTAGGGTCCTCCTAGCAAAAATCCCCCATGCAATGTTTTCAGTAGCAACCTTTCAGTAGACACATAAATGTGCTTATTGAGGCTCTTCCAGAATATTCTTTGCCCTATGCTGATGACACATCAACAAAAAGCAATTTATTAAAGACAGTCTAATGCTGAGGCAACATTAAGAGCTGAGGCATACTGCTACTGATGGAACTGGTCCAGAGGAAAGCTTTAGAGTACCTAGTGGAATTGAGGAAATGAATGGCCTTTGAGAAAACTTCCCTTTACACATATATGGATTGAATAGTGTCCCTGCAAAATTTAATCCCCACTGTGACAGTGTTAAGAGAGTGGGAAGTCCTACTGTGGTAGTTGAAAGTTGAGGCTTGAAGAGGTGATTGGATTGTGAGGACTGTACCCTCGTGAATGCATTGATCCATTTTTGGAATGGGAGTGGTTCTGGTGACTCTAGAAGGACAGTAAATAAACAGGTTAGTCTCTCTCTTCTCTGTAATTCTGCCATGTGAGACCCCTGGGTCACTGTATCACCAACAAGACCTTCACCAAATGTGTTCTTTGGACTGTGGACTTCCCAGCCTCTGAAACTGTAAGCAATAAATATTGTTTTCTTATAAATTACCCAGTTCCAGGTATTTTGTTATAAGCAATAGAAATGGACTAATATAATAACTGTTGTTTCATTTTGGTTTTTCTAAGTGGTAAGTGGGCCCCAAGGTCAAGAGGGTACTCATTGTGGGGCTACTTTATGTCACTTTTTAAATACAGACAATATATCTAAACAGATCATAGAGATTGATTTGATATCCTTTTATAAAAACTGAATCACTTAATAAGAACTAACAATGTTCTATTAGTTTGGTAGGGCTGATATAGCAAAGTACCACAGACTAGGTGGCTTAAACAGTAATTTATGGGCCAGCCCGGTGGCGCACTGCTACAGTGCACCACTTGGGAAGCGCGGCAGCGCTCCCACTGAGGGTTCGGATCCCACATACAGACCGGCCACTCACTGGCTGAGCGAGGTGCGGGGGCAACACCGAGGGTTGCGATCCCGTTGCCGGTCCC
>NW_007746174.1:1609-13844 GCF_000696425.1 Galeopterus variegatus | reverse complement strand
TAATACTCTGGTATCACAGCGCACACCTCTCAGGATCGCGCTGTCTCCTGGCACGGCCGCTACAGACCCGTCGCCATCTTAAGTCAGGTTCTTGACTCCGCCACAGGAAAGAATTCACGGGCAGAATCACAGTAGAAAGTGAGAACAGGTTGAACAGCAGTAAGAAGTATAGGCTTCACAGAGAAAGTGTGGCCTAGCTCCAGAGCTGAGCAGGGTCTGCACCAAGTTTAATACAAAAGTAAGAAATACACACTTAACATTTCATACAAAGCGTAGGCTGGCTCAGAGAGTCTAATTCTGATATTTTAAACATTAAAGCATTTTTGTCAATTGTACACCAGAGTGCCGGCTCAAAGATGAGCAAAGAATCATTTGCTTATCTATAGGGATAACTGCTTAGCATGAAAGAGCAACTCACCACAATTGATGGGGTTTATACTGTTCATTAAGATATCACCTTTAAACAGGAACATATTTCTTCTGCCAGATCTTATCTTGATCTTCAGTGTGAGTACTTCTTACTTTCTCTCTGTATCAGTGTTTATGTTTTACTATTTCATTAAATTTTTTATTCCCTTTATGACAAGCCTTGATGAAAGCTGTGGATTTCCTCTCTCCAGTGAAATGTCCAGATATCACTCATACACACACACACACACACACACACACACACACACACACACACACACACACACACACACACACACACACACACACACACACACACATGCACAGAATTGTAGCCACAATTTCCAAGTGTTGACTCTCACACCCACTGAAATCCACTTCGCACACTGCTATTGGACTAACAGTTCTATGTGATAGGTGAGTCATCTTACTTTCCTACCCCCTGTCACCTCTAGAATAAAGTCCAAAGCCTTCCCTGGCCATTGCATAAATTACTCTTCCCTTCTATTTATCCTTTGTTTTGGCAAATTTTTGTGCTTTGCTTAGGCTGTTCACTTAAGCTGGAATGCTTTTCTTTCATTCTCTGTATTAAAGAAGCATATGCATCTTTCCCAATCCCACTAATGACACTTTCTGTAAATCCCCCTATAACCCCAACCAACACAGAAGGCACAAACACAATCAGGATTTATCTCTCCTTTCTTTGCCTTCCAACTCCCTGAAACTTTTATCTTTTTGGTAGTACTTAGGATCACATAAATCTTAAGACTAAACAAGACCTAAAACCATTTGGAAAGCTTTCATTGAGTTTGCCTCATATTATTCATTCATTTGTAAATAATAATAAAATTTAAAAATATTTGATGTGAAACTTCTCTGTGCCAGGCGCTGATCTGGGCATGGGAACACAGAGAAGATGAGACAACAGAGCCTGTGCTCTCATGGAACTTCCTTTCTACTGGGAGAAGAATGACTAAAAATAAATTTTGAAAAGAAAACAACAATGACAAACACTTTCAAATATAGAGAATTTGTAGGAACATTACTTTGAGAAATGTGGTGGAGAATGACTGGGGGAGGGGGAGGAAGAAATTTTTTTTTAAAACTGGGAGGTCAAGAAAAGTGTCTCTGACATTTGAATTGAGACCTGAATGGCAGGAAGGAGCTGGGCATGTGAAGATGGAGGGAGAGAATGTCTGGCAGAGAGTATAGCAAGTGCAAGGGCCTGAGGTGGGAGCTCTCTGAAGCACATCAGGAGGCCAGCTGGGGGGAGGGAAAGATGTTCTTAGATGAGGTCAGGGAGCTCAGTAGGAGCAAGGAGTTTGGAATTTACTCAAAATGACGTAGAAGCTTCCAAGTCTGCAAGGTCCTTGAGAGCAGACATACCTTAGTTATCTCTGTATTGCTAAAAGAAATAAATGCTTGGAAAAAGAAATAAATGCTGGGCAAAAGAAATAAATGCTGTACAAAGAAAAGGTTTTACAACCAACCAAGTCATTATGAGAATGTTAAGATGTTCCTTATCGTAAACCAGAAGAAAGTGTTTCCTAGGCTACGCATTATGTATACGTCCATGGCCACATTTGGCTAACAGGAAATTTAGCCATTAAGTAACAACCCTTGGATTTTAATTTCCTCCAAGGACCATTGTGGGGACTTTTATGGGCTTATAACAGTCCTACTTGCCATGCAAGTTCCTATTCATTCTACCTTCTTCAATTTTATCTTATCACTAAAATGGTTTGAAGCCTCAGGAGTTTCATAAGCTTCAATCTGTTCTTGGCTTTTTGCCTCTGACATTCAATTTTCACACCTACTTTTATGAATTCAAGAATGGTACTAGACTGGCTTCCTCTGATAGGATTCTTTCCCTTTCCACACATTTGTCAAGCATTACTTATTTAGAAGGTTGTATAAAACATATATGTTCAGCCTGAAGAATAGTATAAGGCGAAATAGTTGTGTAACCACTACCCAGGTTAAGAAATAGAATGTTGCATTTTAGAATGTGGGATTTTAGAACTGAAAACAACGTTCAGAAACAAAATCACCCAGTTAGCACCTTTTTGCAGATGAAAAGACCAAAACTTAGAATTGGCAAGTAGTTCTATACAGGCCATACAGTTGTTATTGATGGAGTTAACAGAGAATCATGAACTTTAAATTAGCAGGCACAACAGACATCGGAGGCTTAATTTCCCAGATCAGCTTGTGTGGTCTCTAGGTAAACATTTTCAGTAGCAGTTGAATGAGGAGGAACAGATTATCTCATGAAGAGTTTTCCTATCCAGGTGTTCTCTGTGAAGGCAAACTGATGGCCTACTCTGAAGGAGCTTGCTAATCTCAAATGTGGTTGGATATTTAACATGGAGTTCTTTCTTTTTCCTTTTTCTTTTTTGTTACTAACTAGGCTCATGTTTAGAGATGTTCTTTTCTAAGTATCATAAGATTTTTGGTAAGTAAATTGTCTGTAAGTAGTGGAATTTGAAGTAGTTTGGAGTTCTACCTTAGTGACTTTTTGTTCCAAAGACAGTTTAATTAGAAGGGTTGGGAGCATATCTGATCCTTTCCCTGGTAGGGTTGAGATTTGGGCCTGGGTGATTCTATGTCATTAGCATTGTCTCTCTCTGCTCACCCCATCCCTCTCAAACACCCTCCCTACACCCCTCAGTGAACCAATTTACTCCAGTACATTGGAAGCACCCAAATATGGGGACAATAGTCATGCAAACATCTGCATTTCTCCATGCAGCACCTTGCTCCCCATAGCAGACTTTCTTGACCTTCACTAGGAGAGGGCCAACATTTTTTGATCCCTAGGAATTAATTCAAAGGTAGGAAACACAAATTGTTTTCTATTCCAGGCAGAAAATATAAGTAAAGTATATTGGGAGTTAAACATCAAAGAGTAATGAGGGACCATGATCAACTGAAGACCATTTGTCCAGTTTAAAGATATTTACATTAAAAAATTTTTAAGTATTCTGTGAAGACCATACAAAATTTCTCTGTAGGTGGAATGAGGCCTGTAGCTACCACCTTCCAAGTTGGTCATTTCTGAATCTTTTCATACTAGACAAATCAAATTAAAATTGCCCAAAAGTGTAATGGTGGTGAGGGAAAAATTCACATGGAAAAATTTGCATGTGGGTTCAGGGTTCTGGTGGTGATGATGGTGGAGAGGTGATGGATAGAATGAAGAAATGTGGACGAATTTGCTATGAAGTAGCCTGTCTCTTGGTGAAACTAGTGTGATTTACCATTTTATTTTTCCATGCTTGCTTTGAGTTTTATTTTTCCCCAAGCTGTCTTCCAGTTCACAAATTCTCTTTTAGCTCTGTCTATTCTGCTGTTACAATCATGTATTAATTTTCACTTTGGCTACTATCTTTCAGTTCTAGAATTTAATTTTGTTCTTTAAAAAATCTTTACAATTCTTTTTCAAAATTTTCAATCTTAATTTTTATCTATTTAAAATAGCAAAAACTTATAAAGTGTTTCTTATATTCATACATAAGGAGACTCCATGGTTAGCTTTCTATTGTCTGAAGTTTTTGATGCTATTTTTAATGCTATTTTGCTGCCTTCTATTTTTACCTAACTTCATTTTATGTTAGACATTATATTTTTTAAAAATTGCGGAATTAATTTTATCCTAGGATGAATTCTCTAGAGAGAAATTTTATTTCTTTCTGACATGTGCCTGGGAGAGTAGCAATTTGAGGTCACCTTAATTCAACTTAGGGATTTATATTATCTGGACAACCAAGACCACTCAAAGCTAGGCTGTGTGTGAGAGCTGGGGGAATTTGATTCCAACTTTTGTCCCCCTGACCCAGGTAAGCTGACAAAAACCCTTTCAACATCACAGATGCATCTTTCATGAGCAAAATGTGGCATCAAATAATGGGTCACCTCTCTGGATTTCCAGTGTCCTCTGGGTATTGTCTTGGTAATTCTTTACTATTTTTTTCACTCTTTTATGCTTTCAAGCCACTAAGCTACACTCATGATGCAGCCCTTCATATATATAGATATGAATGATTGAGAGGGAAGGTGTGAGATTTTAGAAAGTATATAACTTAGGATCCTGAAAACTGAACCATTTTTTTCTTGACAAACTCAAGATGTGTGACATCTTCAGAATCAACTGAGTTCTTTTTGTGAGGTTCAGCTAAAGCTTCAACTTCTTTCCAACACATCCTTCTGAAGGGTTTGCAAGTTGGCATATCAATCTGTGAGTACTTGCAAAAGAGTGCTTTCTTAATTTTCCTGGCTGAAAATTCCTTAAACACATAAAGAAGTTTTTTATAGTAAACTTTTTATTGAAATATAAATTAAATACAGGAATATGCACATATTATAAGTGTGAAACTGAATTAATTTTGGTAAAGTTAACACATCTATGTAACCAGAACCCAAATACAGAACTAGATCGTTACCCAGGTGTGTCTCTCCTGTTCCCTTCTAGTCACTAACACCTTAAGGGTAACCACTATCCCAACTTCTCACACCATGGATTAATTCTGCTTTCTTTTGAAACTTACACATAGGATCATTTAGTATGTATGCTTTTTGTATCTGGTTGTCTGGGTTCTTTCTCTCAATAGTATGTTTGTGGGATGTATCAATGTTATTGCATGCAGTTGTAAATCATCTATTCTCATTTTTTGCATAGTAATCCACTGTGTGAATTCCAACAAAATTTATTTATTTTCATTGTACTGTTCATGGACATGGTGATTCTCACCATTTTTGGCTATTACTAATATCACTGTTAGAAAAATTCTTGTGCATTCTTGTTACTTTTTAGTAAACATAAGTATCAGGAAGGTTCTTGATCTTTTATTTTCTAAGTTTTATCCTGTTCACCAGGACTTTGACCCAGATACTTGTCCTCTGATCTCTTAATTTTGACCGTATACAGATAAAGACTCTGAAATTGTTTCCATGAGCTGCTTTCTGGGTGAGCTGGGGGCACTTTGTCCAGATGACTGTGGTCTTTTGAATGGGCTATAGTGCCAGAATCTAGTGGTCAAATAGAATGAGTTTGATAAAATGGTGAAAAGACCTCATTAGTAGAGTGCCTCATTTTGGCTTAAACCATGGGTCTGTTTGTGATTTCTGAACACTTGTTTGTGGTTCTACCTTGTGAGCCAAGTTATATCTCCTACCCATTACAGATTGTCATAGAAATTAATTCTACCATGTATCAATTGAATCTTTTGAGAATGTGAGAAAAGCCTGTTTATATCTATAGTTTAGTCCCTTATGAGAATATCATTATAATCCTAATAGATAATGACAGTCTATGAGAATTAACAAAATATCTTCGAGTTGCTTGAAATCCACTTGGATAGAAACACTGTTCATACATTAGAGCGAAAGATGCTTAAAACAGGATATTATGACCAATGTGGGTTATTGTCATATATGCCTCAAAGCTAAACAGATGGCATTGACAGGAATTAGAATAGAATTACTCATTTATTCTGCAAAGCCAACTGAGCCTCTACTATCTGCTACTCTCTATGCTAATGTAATTTGCATTAAATGATATTAAATTAAATGTTAATTATATAATATCGTGCCATCGCAACATGATATACTATGATTTCAGTGAGTGATAAGAGTTAGGGAGAAAATAAATCAGAGTAGGGAGAAGAGTGGGAGCAGGATGTTATTTTAGATGAGGAGGCAGGAAGGTCAGGAAGTATCTTTGAGTGAACAACCTGGGTGGAGTGAGGGAGTAAATCTTGCCAAGAACTGGTGGGAAAGTATTCTGGAAAGAGGAGTTGCAAGATCAAATGCTCTGCAAGGGACACAGGATTGGCAGATTCATGGAGGAATAAAAAGACAGTGTGGCTGGAGTATAGTGAGCAAGGGGGAAGAGGAGAGGAAATCAGATGAGACAGGAAGAGGAAGACAGGAGCCATGTAAAAGAGTTTGGGTTTTATTCCAAGGGCAATAGGAACGTGGGTAGGGAGTGTATAGTTTAATTGAATATATAGTGTGGGAAGATCAATGTGGCTGCTGCACATGGAGTGGATTATAGGCACTAAGAATGGAAGTAGGGCAGTATCCCTAAATTCTGGGCTTAGGGGGTGGGGAAGATATATGTTGTAGAAGCTGTCACAGGACAAAGTAAGAAATTGTTTCAAAGGAAGAAAGCAGTCAACATAGGTGTGCAAATTGTCAGAATTTCAGGTTGAGAAGATATCAGGTGAACCACTACATTCCACCCCTTTACTTTACAGATGAGAAAACTAAGGCTCAGAGAGGTTAAGTAACTTTCCTAAGGTGAAGATGTGATAAACACATTAAAACACAAAGGGATTTGGAGGAAATTAATTTCTGATCCTAAGTCAAACTATTCATATGCAATAAAGTGAAATTATGGGTAAGAGTTATAAACATTTTGAAATTGAGAGCTGAATCTTTTTTTTTCAAAAGCTGAAATTCTGGAAAAAACTAAATGGCTAGTTTGTGATCTGTACATGCATTTTAGAAAAGCAATATTGACTCTGAACTTTTTAATGACAAGGTCATACCTTATTAATTTTCCTAAAATTGTTGTTGTGAACAATACTTGGCATACAGTGGGTGCTCTATAAATGTTTGTGAAATGAATATATTATGAAACTGGGAGTTGGAAGAATTCTGGAAGGTTTTAGAGAAAGGGAGAAGGAAAAAGCACATGTTCTGTACTTAGCACTGTGCTAATATTGAGACAGAACAATTAAAGTATTAGTAGTCGGGATGCTTTGGATTGTTAGTGACAGAAACCCAGTTCAACCTGATTTAAATATTAAAGAATGTTTATTGACTCATGTAACTAAATCTAGGGTGTGGGGCTAATTTCAGGTCTGGCTGGATCCAGGGCTCATATGGCATTTAAAGGAGTCTCTCTGTCTCTGTTCCCATCTCTTTCTGTTTATTTGTTTGTATTTCCTTCATGTTGGCTTGATTCTCAGGCAGGCTTTCTTCACGTGGAGGTGCGCCTATAGTTATAAGGTTACATCTTCCAGTTTATTAACACCCACAGATTTTCCTTTCCCAAGTGGTTCTATCACAAGTCCTCAGACTCATGCCTATTGTCTATGATTGTCCAGGCTTGAATCATGTGACCATATCTAAACCAGTCAAGGTGGCCCAAATGATGAAATGATCTAATTCTCCAGGCCCAGGTCATGTGCTCAGTCAGCCCATGCCGGGCTACTCAGCCTGCGTGAGCATGAGCTGAGAGTCGGGGAGGAAGTGTTTCCCAAAGGAAGACTGAGGAAGTATTAGCCAAAATTTGTAGAGTGGATAGTACAGGCAAAACAACAAAGATCTTCTATCCAGGAAAAAGTAGAAAAAGGGAATCCTGTAGCCAAAAAGGAAATTTTTGTGTATGAAACCCCCCTAATACCTACAGCACCTCAACTCTGCAGCAAGACTTGTCAGCTCAGTATTCAAATATTCCTTTGCTAGCAGTACTGATGGTGCAGATATTACTAGATGTTTTCAGAGGTTCTACCTATTGTCTTTCATGCTTGCTGTGAAAGCTGTGTTTTCCCAAGGCCCCCTGAGAAATTAAATGAACTTCTTGCGTACATAAGAGCTCACAGGGCTGGTGGCTACTACCACATTTTTCTTCTCACACACTCTCCAGTCATTTGTATGGAGACCCAGACACTCATGGTTCATCCATAGCTTTTCTTGAAGCCATTCTTTCTGTTTATGGAAGGAGCCATCCACTGAGCCCAACATCTGCTTTCCTAAGAAGCTCAAGTGCTAGGCCAATGGAGTGGTAAGCCAGATGGGGTGGTGGTTCAGGTACGTGTGTAGCTTTTACTCTGTGATGAAGGCAACTAAAGAGACAAACTCGGCTTCCCTACACTCTGCCAAAATGTCCCCCATATATCCTCCAAGCCAGAAAAAATCAGTCATTTAAGGACTCTTAAAACAATTAGGTTAATTGAAAACACATTTTATAAAAGGCACTGAATAGATTATTTGAGGTCACAGAGCATCAGTTAATGAATGTTTGCCTCAGCATTTTCAGCTTTACTTTGCCTCCAAATTGTAACATTTCTGAAATGCACTCATTTCTCCTTTGTGTGTAAATTTTGAGAATGTGTGTTTCTAGTTACAGCTCTGTGAGACCAGTGCTTACTAACTTCACAATTTCTGCCATATAATCAGGGTCAGTGAAACCACTCTAGGTGTTTCAAGCAGAAGGTGATTTAATACAGGGAAATAAGTGTTTACAAAATGGAGGGAAGAGTGGAAGTCAGAGGCACCAGTGGAATTTTGGTTTCAATGTCATAGGCAAGGAACTGTGGTTATCATGTTTTCTACTCCTAGTGCCTCCATAATCTCCTCAGCCCCATGAAACTGTTGAGTAGAGTGGAATCCTGAATCTGACTTTTGCATGTGCTCAAATCTCTCAAAGCTTACTAATCAGGCTGCAGCAACACCGCTTTCACTTTATTTCTGCCTCACAAAACTCATGTAACTGCATCTAGGAGGGAAGAGTGGAAGTCAGAGGCACCAGTGGAATTTTGGTTTCAATGTCATAGGCAAGGACCTGTGGTTATCATGTTTTCTACTCCTAGTGCCTCCATAATCTCCTCAGCCCCATGAAACTGTTGAGTAGAGTGGAATCCTGAATCCGACTTTTGCATGTGCTCAAATCTCTCAAAGCTTACTAATCAGGCTGCAGCAACACCGCTTTCACTTTATTTCTGCCTCACGAAACTCATGTAACTGCATCTGACTGCCACAACATAATTCATATCCAGAACCTTGACTGCAAGAGTGTCTGGAAAGTATACTTTTAAGACATCCAACCTCTTGAAAAGAAAAGAGGAGGCTGAGAGAACTAATTCAAGAATATACCACCAGTACTCACTTTAAAAATTAAAGTTATTTTAAAAGTAAACCTTATATTTATATTATAAATGAAAATCCAGGATCATTTGCCATTAACAAATGGTACTTGTCACAGTAAATGCAAGGAAATGATTTGCTCTAAGTTTCCCCAAGATTTTCTTCCTCCCTGAGAGAACAGAGTGATTTTAAAAAGGCACCTCTCATAGCCTCTCCTTGTTACTGGGGGCTCTCCTTCCTGCACCATTCCTTCACGTTGTCCCACCTATTCACTTTGTGTGAGCCAAGAGCCAATATTTGCAATTAAATTACAGGTCATATCTTGAATTAAGGCAGACCTTGTGCAAGTCATATAGTCATATTCAAGCTTTCCCCTACCCCCCATGGTTTGGGATAGGGGCAGGGGGATGGAGAAAAACCACTCAGAACCTCTCACTTCTACCAGTAATGCCTGTCAATGAACTTTATCAATGCAAAACGCTTTATTAGAATATAAGCACCTTGAAGATGTTTTCTTTGCTCTCCCTTGTCTTAAGTTCTAGGATAGACCTCACATTTTTCTGAATCCAAACTGGATTTCCAAATCTAAGAAGGAAGAAAATCAAGAGAGATGACTCTTTTAGAGAACTTCAGGGTGTGAACAAAGACCAACAATCTGTTTAAAAAGCAGGGCCTTTTTGCCTTTGTCTGGGTTGGGGGCTGGGTTCCTGGGGTCATTCCTGCAGGTTGAGCCATCAACCCACTTAACCCAATCCTTTCCTGCTGCTTTGAGTCCATCCTTCCTGTTATCATCTGACCAAACCTTCCTCTGCCATGGGGACCAGAGCTTTCTCCTTCTTTCCTCCATTTCGCCTTGGCCATCATGCCCCTTAACCTCCTTTCCACATCTCTGTTCCATTTTTCTTCAGAGCAGTTACCACTACTAGCTTCATCACATATTACTGTCTGCTTTTCAAAGAGCTCCATGATTGTTTTGTTCACAGTGGATGCTCCGGCATCCAGCGCACTGCTCGTTTTAGGAGGAATGAATTACAAAGGGGCGAGCAGGCAGGCAGCCTGCCTAGCTCAGCCAGGCCAACCTCAGGAAAAGTCCAATCCTAGCCCAGACTCACTTCGGACCTTACTATGTTTCACAGAATGTCAGATTAACCAAAATTATGTATTAGTGAATGCACTTCAAACTCCAGACCACTCAAATCAAATATAGGCCTCATGTTGTAAACTCAGTTTTGAGATCATGTTGGTATGAGAATGAGGAATTGAGCTTGAGCCTCGGCTCTGCCACCTCCTGGATGACAAGTCACTTTCATTCTCTGAGCTCCAGTTTCCTCACCTGTTAAATGGGGATGATTTATTTTTATTTAATTCACCAACTGTTGCATGGGTCCTATGAAATAAGACATTTATTTATGGATTTCATCATTGATGAAGCAGTTTTATTAGTGCCTATCATGTGCAAGGTTTCTTCATAGGTATTGCAGAAAGGTATGTGCAAGTGCTTTCTAACCTGCAAAGGTCTATAGCGTTGCAAAGCAGGACTAGTTATGCAAAAGATTGGATGCTTGGACTGGACTCTTCACTCCTTTCCTATTATAGAGTTATATAGCTGTACCCTTTGCAGTGCCTTTCATTAGGGTATGTGGAATATAATTGCCCATCTATTTGATGTGGGGCTTGGTCACATGACTTGCTTGAAAAAGAAGGAGATAAATGAGGCAGACTTGAACCCAACCTGCAGCCTGGAGTCAAGCCACCCTGAGCCCAGCCAAGATCAACTGGATCACAAACACATGAGTGAAAAAAAACAAGTGCTTGTAGTTGTATGCAAGTGAGATTTTAAGTTGCTTGTTGCACAGCAAAAACTGACTAGGACATATTATTTAAGTGGATTGTTCTAGCAATGGCTATACTGAACTGACAGTTTCTTAGAGATACAAGGAAAACCCAAAACTGGATTTTGGTGCTGGCTTCCTTCTTTTGATTCTTTTTGTTGCTGTTGTTTAAGTAAAGATAATTTTTAAGTATTATTTCTACCACTGGCAATTAAATGCTATACAACCTGGCTACTGTCACTTTCACACTTTACAGCCACATGGGTCTCTTTTGCTATTCCTTCAACATGACAGGCATACTCTTACCACAGGGCCTTTGCACTTGCTATTTTCCCAGCCTAGAACCCTGTTCCTTCAGTCTGTCCACACAGTTCACTCACTGACCACCGTGGTCTTAAATGTCATCTTTTCCATGTGGCCCTTCATAACCACCTTACACAGCATTTCAACCCTCTCCCCAATACTCTCAATCCCCTTTTCTGCTTCATTTCTATTAAGAGCACTTTTTACTTTCTAATTTAGTATATTCAAGTATTATATTGATTTATATTATTTATTGTAAGTATCTATTTAATTTTGTATTATGTACCACCTCCTGCGAGGTTTTAAGCTCCATGAGAGGGATAATTTTTATAAAAACTAATTTTGGTATTGTCTTGCCAGGATTGGAACCATAGTAGGCACTTAATAAACAATGTTGAATGAAAAAACAAATGTCCCATGCTCAGAGTACAGTGCTGATGTAAATTAGGCTGCTGTATAAAACTCAAACTTATTGTTTATTAGAGAAAACCCTCTGAAGAATTTGTGTTCTGTACAGATGGCCAGTGGTCACAAGGGCAATGGCTTGGGGATGGAGGGTAGGAAGGTCTGGAGTTGGGCTGAGGGAACAATTAGGAAGCCAGTGTGAAATCAAGGCAAGAAATGGCCGCAGTGACTGAACTTGGACAATGTCTGTGAGTAAAGGGAAAGGGATAATTAGAAAATATTGGGGATATAGAATTGCAGGGCTGGTGGCTACTTAGATATGAGGTATGGTGGGAAAAGTGGAATCAAGATTGAACTCCTGGGCCGGCCCGGTGGCGCACTGGATAAGTGCGCCGCTAGGGAGCGTGGCGGCG
>NW_007746174.1:0-719 GCF_000696425.1 Galeopterus variegatus | reverse complement strand
GGCAACACTGAGGGTTGCAATCCGTTGCCAGACACGGAAAAAGACAAAAAAAAAAAAAAAAGATTGAACTCCTGGTTCCTAAACTGAGCACCTGGGTAGGTGCACTTGCTCACTGAGATGGGGACACTGGAGAAGGGAAGGTGCCTGAAGGACAAGCAAGGGGAGAGATGAATGTGATGTCAGGTGCCCGTGGGCCAACAGATGTTTACCAGGAGGTGAAGTGCAGTCTGGAGCTAAAGATCTGAGAGCTATAATCCCCAAGGACGGTGCAGAGTGAGGAAAGTGGAGGATAAGTGCAGAAAAGAAGCTGCACAGAGAACTAACAAACAGCAACCAGAGAAGTAGCAGGAAACCAGGGGACATTTTTCAAAGAGGGAGAGGCCAACAGTGCTGGATGTCAGAAAGATATAAAACAGCTCAAGAATAGAAAGTTTTCATTGCACTTGGCATGGGGAAGTCCAGATGACAGAAAGCACATTCTATCAGGAAGACTAGAGATGCTCACCATCCCATCTCTCCATGAATGGGACCGTGGTTCTCAAAAATAAGCCTTTGCCCATTCCATTTGAGACCCCATAGTTCTGCACCATGGATGATAGAAGAGACTTTTACTTACTTAAAAAATTGATGTTGTCTCCTTCAGTCCAAATACCTGTGTGTGTGTGTGTTGGAAGGTTCTGAGATGGGGAGCCAGAACACCTGGGCTGATATAGTGTAAG
>NW_007746173.1:12158-13844 GCF_000696425.1 Galeopterus variegatus | reverse complement strand
ACGTCTAGGCACTATTTTCAAAGTTTGGATGGAGGGTCACTGAAGCAGGGGAACTTAGACGAGCTCTTTAGCTGTCACAAGTAAGCATATCCTCTCTTCTCAATGCTCTGGGAGGCAGCTACTGTTATTATCCTGAAGTGCAAGGTAAGCAACTTACCTAAAGTTGGGATTTGAATCCAGATGGTTCTGATTCCAAAACCCATGCTCTGAGGCAAGATCTCACAATTTCAGTGACTATCATAATCACCTGGCGGAACCTCGACTATTCCTGGACTCTACCACAGACGGTGATGTGATTCAGAGGGTGGGCTGGGTCTAGAAGCCTATGTTTTAGCAAGTCCCCAAGGAGATTCTGGTGCAGGTGGCACTAGGGGCCACTGTACCATCACTGACATGGGAAACAGCTGCCCAGAGACTTGAACTGCCTGTGTCTCATGGCCATATACATTTCACAAGACCACAGGGGACAAAGGATATGACATTCTTCTACTTTGTGTCTCTAGAAATGTATAAACCTGGGCAAAAAGCTATGTCAAAGGCACCTCCAATAGGGGCTTTGACATGAGTCCCTCCTATAAATTGGGAAACTGTTAAGCTCCTGATAAACAAGGGCTCCAATCACCCTGCATCGGCTCACTAAATGAGACTATCTTTCCCTCTCCATGTCACCACCTTTGAAATTAAATAAATGAGGCCAAAAGCGGAACAGGTAAAGGGAGGCCATGTCCACCTGCTGTAGGGTGGTGTGTGGAGTCCAGCACTCATGAGGGACCATTTGAGATGCTGGCAGTAGAGGGAAACCTCTCCTGGTGCCCAGGAAAGGGGAGTGGAGGAGAGGCAGCAAAGCCCTGGGAGAGGTCTAGGCTCTGGTCCCAGAGGGAGAAAACATGGGCCCTTCAGGGGGAAAGAGCTCAGATGCTAGTGCTAAACACATCTGAGTTGAACCCTGGCTCCACCACTTGTTGGCTGTGCTACCTTAGGCCAGCTCCCCTTTTATCTCCCGCAGGCTCAGTTTCCTTATCTGTAAAAGGAGGATGATAATACCTACTGTGCAGGGTACTGTACAATTTAGAGACAACAAGGACACCTTGCTCAACACAGAGTCACCCCTGAACACAGGGTAGCTATTAGCACAGTCTGAGGTTTTCAAGGATTTTCAAGGGCATGGCTGGAAAAGAAGTTGACATTCAGCATCGAAAACCCTCCATGGGAAGCTCACGGGGCAGTCCTGGCTCAGACACTGACTCTCCAAGTGGGAATAAATATTTATTAAGAGTCAGGAAACCTCACCAAATTTCTTCACTGCCCTTTGGCCTTGTTCCCTCTTTTCATAGTTGATACTTACAGTAGTCTGCCAAGAGCGGCTCAGCATTTAAAAAGATTAGATGGAGGGACCCAGGAGCAGGGAACCCAGGAGAACTTTTCAGCTGATGTTAGAAGTGCAAGACTGAAAGTGCTTTAGAGCCTGAAATTGAGTAACTATTGAGATTTGCTTCTGAGACTTTGATTTGCTGTTAGCATATTTATAGGGGACCCTGTACTATTAAAGGATGTGCAGGCTGGGCCACCTGCCAAGGAAACCCTGGCTTGCTTCCTTCCCGAGCTTGCCAAGCTTTTACCGCCCTAGGTTGTAGCCTTGAAGCCAAGGGACATTCAGAGGCCCCAAGACAGCCCTGGAAAAAAAAA
>NW_007746173.1:5065-6610 GCF_000696425.1 Galeopterus variegatus | reverse complement strand
GGCATTCGATTCCTCTGGGGCAGTGGAACTCACATTTCTAGTGTCCAGGCCATAGAGTTTTGGGTTCTAAGCAGCATCTTTGGTCTTTCTATTGGAACAATCCTGTTGTATATTGAAGTATTTTTCCAACGAGGGACATCCCTAGCAGTATTGTTCCAGCCTACTTCTCTGGCCTTCCCAGAACTTTTGTAGACCATCGAAGATTATATAATTTAGCCACTTTTTTGCTTGAACAGGCTACAGTGAATTCTGTTGTCTTCATTCTAGGAAAATCTGAAATAGAAACATGATTTCATGTCCAGGTATATATGCTGAGGGATACTCTCTAACATGTGTTCAAGCAATCATGTACAAGAACATTCATAGGAAATTTGATTGTAATGCTGCAACATGCCCAGGGGGTGAAGGGATCACTAAATTATGATACAGTGGTATGGAATATTGTTAAGTAAATAAAATGAATTAACTAGATCTGTGTATATCAACATGGATAGGTATCAAATGCACAATATCAAGTGAAAAATGTAAGTTGCAGAGTGTTGTGTTCAATATAAAACTATTTCCATAAAAACATACAATTCAATACTATTATACACACACACATATAATATCAAACAGTATTGGAAAATTCATACCAAATTGATGATAATGATAGTTCCTGGGAAGAGAGGATAGGAAATGGAATTGGGGATGATAAGAAAAGAAGCTTCTATTTTATCTAGAATCAGTTTATTTATCTTATTTTACAAAATAAAGCATAATTTACTTCTGGGTGTTGGGTGCTTAGTATTTATTATTCTTTGTACTTTTATATATGTTTTTTAAGCCAAAGAAGGAGGAGGAGGAGAAAGAAAAAGTAGGAAAGAAGAAAGGAAAGAAAGAGAGAGAGAGAGAGAGGCAGGAAGGGAGGGAGGGAGGGAAGGAAAAAAGAATAGAACCTATTGTCCCTTAGAAATAAATAAGCACAAGGTACATTTCTTCTTGAAATCAGTGACACACACAGACACACACTCACACACAGACGCACATGCACAGTTTTTAAAAACTAATTAATTATTTTAAAAATTATTATCATTAGATAATGAGAACCATGTTTCCTTTTTATGAATTACCTGCTAGGAAATGCAGCTAAATCTCAGGTTCAGCGGTGATAATTAACTCATTTCAAGTGCTTGATAATCTCTATTTATCTGATCCTTTTTAATGTCTTTTTTTTTCTTCATTATCCTATTTCATTACTGTTTCATTCCATAAACCATCCCAAATGAACTTGGGAAATAATGAGGGTAGAAATCCTTAACTTAAAAAAAAAAAAAAGAAAGAAAGAAAGAAAAAAGGAAAATAACAACTTTATTCTCTAATTCTAACATTTCTGATCTTGGATAGTATAATAGTGCGGAGTGATTGGTATAATCTTAAAATCTGGGTCCTGGCACACAGTTTGATATAATTGCTCTTAAAATGTCTTTGCTTTGTATCCTGGGGCTTGCTTCAGCACTGGATGTGGGGTGTGGGGGTGGAGGAGAAGTGGGGGGCAGGCAAGGG
>NW_007746173.1:0-980 GCF_000696425.1 Galeopterus variegatus | reverse complement strand
CCTCTAGTAATTTCCACCCATTTTTTCTAGTTCTTTTCTCTAGAGTCACTCAGATCTCTTCCAATCCATAAAACAGATCTTTCACTATTTGAAAAATAGCTATGATGTATCCCCTTAGGTTACTTATTGAATTCCTACTTTAGACAGGAATTGAATCCCCTCTTCTCAAAGTTAAGCATTCTTAATTTTTAAAATATTTATTATATGAAGTGGTTTCCTAGCTCCACTTTTGAGTGCTTTCTGGTTTGTCAATGTTGTTCTTGAAATGTAATGTCCTATGTTAAAATGTATTATTAAACTATAAAAATTAGAGAATTGTAACAATAACATAATAGTCAAACGGATCAACGAATTTCAGTAAAAACCCAGAAACAGTCCCAAATATATATGTGAGATTCTAGTACATAAGATTTCTATCTCGCTTAATTTATCATAATAAGTTCCAGATGAATTAAAGATTTCAGTGTAAAGTAAATGTCCTAAAATAAAAATTGATATGGTTATATAACCTTAGGGTGTGGAATGACTTTCTAAGTATAGTTCAGAAGGCAATAACCATGAAGAAAATGACGGATAAATTTGATGACATTAATGCATTTTATATGTGAAAATTTCATTAACAAATAAAGAGGCAAATGATAAACTGAAAAATATTTTTGTAACATTCAAACAAAGGATGTTTATACTTTCCATCAAACAAAGGATGAATATACTTACTATAAAAAGAACTCTTAAAATTAATTTTTAAATAAACTATGAATCATCTAATAGAAAAAGCAAAGGAAATAAACAGGCAATTTAAAAAGAAATTTAATAAGGTAAGTATATGAAAAATATTCAACTCCATGAGTAAAGGAAGACATTCTCATTAAACCAAAATATTGCTATTCATCAATAAAACTTTTAAAGATAGGAGGGAAAAACTCCACTAACTATAGTCAGTTTTAGCAGGCAAGGGCATGAGAGTATTCTCTCATATT
>NW_007746172.1:13153-13846 GCF_000696425.1 Galeopterus variegatus | reverse complement strand
AGTGTAAGATATAAATATGTTTATGTCTTTGAATGTTTGAGTTTCTACTTATTATTGGTAAGCTCGGCTTCCACCCATTAAATCACAAGTCAGACTACTGAAATGAAGGATGGATGAGGAAACTTCAACCAAGACCAAGTCCAGCCATGACTACATGTGATCTGGTCCAATGGGAGCATTTACTTCTTGAGTGGGTGATGCCCATATGTACACCTTAAATGGGGCAAACACAAGGGAGAAGGTTAACAACACGTCTAGTTCAGCTTTCTAGAAGATCATAGGATCAGTGCATCAGTGAATGTTTTTGAAATTTCTGCCTCCCTAAAGATAGGACTTAACTCCAAAGCAGAATATGTTACTTTATGATATTGTCATCAAATGCATATTTCCAGAAAGTTGTGGTGAGATTCCAGAAAAATTCTTTAAATTCTCAGCTGAGCTTCCAGCCAATAGTCACTATCAACTGCCAGCCACACGAGTGAACCATTGTGGATGCCCTGCCCTCCTCAGATGTCTTCAGCCATAGTTGCTCACTGGCTGCAGTCACATGAGAGACCCCAGGTCAGAGCCTCCTAGTTGGGACCCTTTTAACCACAGACCTTTTAGAGACAATAACAAAGTATTGCTTTAAGTTACTAAGTTTTGTAACGGTTTGTTTTAAAGCAATAGATACTTGGAACATGGGGCAGGAGT
>NW_007746172.1:10868-11315 GCF_000696425.1 Galeopterus variegatus | reverse complement strand
ATGAGCACAATGTTTGGGATGAGAAACATAAGTGAGTCAGATGGGGCAGCAGTTCCTTTAAGTTAAATGTGGATTGTTCTGAACAACCACTTTATTAACATGTCAGTCTTAAGTCCTAAGGAGCAGGACTGTAGCGCCAAGTATTTAACTAAGATTGATGAAATAACATTCTTACCCCTACTATAGTCTTTCAATTTTTATATCTTCCAGAGGCAAGTAAGATGGCTAGTTCTTGAAAGCGTAAAGATTTCCAGTTACAATTTGGTGAAGTCTAGTTTTTCTATCTGTAATATGAGTAGGTTGAAGCAGATGACCTCTCAGTACTTTCTAGCTCTAAAAATGCCATGATTCTACAGGAAATGATGAGAGTTACAGACTGCAGCGTGCTCAGAAGTTTGGATCAAATCTGTAGTTCCAATGGGTCTAAATGAAGTTAATTACAAGTTC
>NW_007746172.1:0-6755 GCF_000696425.1 Galeopterus variegatus | reverse complement strand
GGCGGGAGCGCCACCGCGCTTCCCAAGCAGCGCACTATCCATTGTGCCACCGGGCCGGCCCTGATTTATATTCTTTTACTGAGCTTTTTCCAGGTGGGTCTTGAACCCTGTCTTGGTAACTGTTGTAGCAGTAATAAGAAATTCCCTCCATTGGTTTTTTAAAAGTCAAATACTGTATTTTTTAAGTTTTGCTTTTATAACCCAATAATAATAACATTCCATCACTATCAGATGTTGTCCAGTTTGAAAAGTTAGGTATGGAAAGTTTTACTAAAGAGCTTTAACAAGTTTATTGTGGAAATACTCTGTACACAATCAATTATTTTTCAGTAAAAGGAAATAAATTTCTTAAGTGAGAGGCCTAAAAAAAACTTTAACAAAATTTTAGTTTTATATACAGTAGTAGACTCAAACAAATGAATTTTGCATCAGGCTGAGAACAGTTTAGAAAAATAAGCTTTATGGGTTCTATGGTCCTTGGGCACTGGGGTATTTTAATTGTTTTTTAGTTTTTAGACGCTTTTATTTTGTTTTATTTTTTGAGAAAAAAGATTTTCATTTTTGTCAGACGTTTACAGTGATTTGGGCTCAAAAGCTGTAATTTTTATGATTCCATCATTCTCAGTTGATGGACATTAGGATTGTTTTCACTTTTTTGCTATTATGAATAATGCTGCTATGAACATTCATGTACACATTTTTGTGTGGGCATAATGTTTTCAGTTCTCTTGGGGATATACCTAAGAGTGGAACTGCTCAGTCACATGGTAATTCTGTTAACTTTTGAGGAAATTTCAGACTGTTTTCCCCAAGAGTCTACACCATTTTACATTCCCATCAGTGGTGTAATAGGGTTCCAGTTTCTTTACATCCTCACCAACACTTGTTATTGTCTCTCTTTTTGATCATAGGCAT
This sequence comes from Galeopterus variegatus, assembly GCF_000696425.1. Taxonomy (NCBI): domain Eukaryota; kingdom Metazoa; phylum Chordata; class Mammalia; order Dermoptera; family Cynocephalidae; genus Galeopterus; species Galeopterus variegatus. The sequence continues at coordinate 5,840 of NW_007746172.1, read as the reverse complement.
CCTAGTGGATTTGAAGTGTCATCTCATTGAGTTTTGATTTGCATTTTCCTGATAACTAATGATTCTGAGTATCTTCATATTCTTACTGCCATTCGTATCTCTTTCTAAGAAATAACTATTCAGATCCTTCGTCCACTTAAAAAATTAGGTTGTCTTTTTATTATTGAGTTGTGAGAGTTCCTTATGTATTCTAGATGCAAATCTCTTATTAGATGTATGATTTTTCTCCCATTCCATGGATTCCTTTCACATTCTTGTTAGTGTCATTGAACCACAAAAGTTTCTGATTTTGATGATATCATATTTGTTTTTTTTTGTTGTTGATTGTGCTTTTGGGTCATATCTTTTTTTTTAAAGAAAATGTAATATTTTTTACATTCTAGGATGTTGCGGAGCAATTGGGAGTGAGGGGGAGAGGACAAAGGGGAAGGAAATGGGATGGAAGAAGGAGGAAGGAGGAGGGGCAGGATTGAGGCCTGTGGCACACCCCTCATTCCCACAGGGGAGACTGGGGGGGCTTCCAGTGATGGCTTAGTCATTGCTGGGCTGGGTGCAGATGTCAGGGGGTGTGTGTGGCAAAAGCCCTCATCCCCCACCGTCCCGGCTTGGGAACCCAAGGCCCTTCTTGTTGCAGCTTGGTGGTTGTCGCTGAACTGGCTGCAGGTGTCGGGGGGCGTAGTCAAGGCGCGGGGGGGGGGGGCACTGCCCCGGCTTGGGAGGTCTGGGCTGCTTCCTGCGGTGGCTCAGTAGTCGTCACTAGGCTGGCTGCACATGGCGGGGGGTGGGTGTTGGCCAAGGCCCTTGGCCCCCCATTGCCCTGGCTGGGAGAGTCCAGAGCGCTTCCTGTGGCAGCTCGGTGGTTGCCGCTGGGCTGGCTGCTCATGTTGGTGGAGTGTGGCTGAGGCCCTTGTGTCCCCCCACCCTTGGGATTGGTTGCAGGTGTCAGTGGCATTGCTGGGGACCCCGGCCTTCACTCTTTTCTGGCTTGGTATCCCAGGGGACTTCTGGTCCTTCTAGGTGTTATAGGTGTTCTTTGGTGAAATGAGACCTTTACTAGTTAATATAAAACTTTGTTTCTGGTTATGGATACTTTGTTTTTTTTTCTTTCAGTTCTTCATTGGATTATTTGCTGTTACCACTATTTAAACTGTGCGCTGGAACTAATTTGTTGTCCCTTGCTTACCTCTAAAATGGGGGAACTTCCTGTGAGGACCAGTACTTGAGCTGTGTGGTTGAGCTAAATTGCTGCTTTGGTGCTGGTTCCCTAGAGAAGACTTTTGTGCAGCTCAGGTTTTAATGGTTGACTTCGTAGGTACTTCTGGCTCTTGAGAGATCCAGTGCATCTGGTTTGTGAAGATACTCTGGTCTGGGCCTGAGTCTTTTCATCAAACTGCACCCCATGAAATTCTATATTTCTGACCAGTCTCCTCTGAGTGGTCCTTCGCTGGTTGGGGTGCAGATCAACTGTCCTTGCTCTGCCCCAGTGTTCTCCCAGTGGGCCCGTTTCCTCCACCATCCGTGCTGCAAACACTTCCCATGGGACGGGCCATGCAGTGATCCCTTGTGATGACTCACTGGCCTCGAGAGGCTCCTTTTTTTCAGTTGTTGTGGCTCCTCGCTACTGTATGGGTCCACGGGAACCCTATTAGAGGTCTTGCTGGTCTGGGGGCCACCAAGGCCCTGTTCTTCCCTGCTGCCTCCAAGCAACTTCATCCAAAGGGCAGAGCTGTGGCTTTTGCAGGCTCCTGCTCTGTGCACTCAGCAGGTCCACGGCTGGGGCTTGAAATGGTCAGAGCAGTTTTTTCTTTCTCTCATCATGGCTTCTCCCACCTTCATGGACTCTGTATGTCTCTTCTCTTCCCTTGAGTCCTAGTGGCCCCAGCTTGGCTATTGTTGCTTTTTTATAGTTGTAAAGTGGTTGATTGGTGGGATAGAGTGATGCTGGTGACCATCTATTCGACCATCTTGACCAGAAGTCTGGGGTCATATCTAAGGCAGTTTTGCCTAACCCAGGGTTACCAATGTATTTGCTGTATTTAGTGCAATTAGCAATTGGTAAGGCAGTTGATTTTTCTCAACCAAGAATGTGGATCGTTGTCTGTGGGTAGAAATATGAATATGAGTTTGACTTTGTGATTAGAAAGCTAAGCTTTGTTTTGGCTCTAGTAAAAGCAATTTGGAATAACTATACTGAACTTTAATTGTTTTGTAAAGGGAGTTTCAAGTGAATAATGAAGGACGTATTTCATTGGTGCACGATATTTTTACTTCATTTTTAGATATTTGGTTAACTTTTAGTTCATTGTATGCTTAATATCCACTGTTCTTTTGAAATTCAGACTGACTTGTTTGGAGGGAAACCTTAAGCTGTTAAGAAGGTATCATAAAGTAATCAAAAGTTACCATAAATACCAAATATACTTACTGAAGGATTAATTAATTAGGCATTTAGACCAATGTGAATATTAGATCTAGAAACTAAGAAGCATTCCAAAATCAAAGGGCTCTCAAAAGCTTGACATTTCATCTTGCTGTTGACGAATTTGAAATATTCAGGACCAGCCTACTCTTTAGGATTGTCCCTTTGGGAATGATTGTCTTTTTGTATTCTGTTAAACGTTAAGTGTTAAACCTACCTTTTAAGTGGTTAAGCCAAGTTTAAAAACAGGCTGAAAGAAATTTTAGAAAATTCTTATCTGCTTCCTGTATAATCTCAAAATTACAGAATTGTTTTACCTTGATCAAGTCTAGACCCTTTAATTTGAGTACAAGTAAATAGGTCTGAAGAGATGGAATTTGTTCATAGTCGAACAATTAATTCCAGAGTCCAGGTCACCTGATTACCAGTTTAATGTTCTCTTTTCCACCTTTACAAACAAAACAAAACAAAAACGAAAAAACAAACCCAGTACATTTTATAATATAACTTGGAAAGGCTTTTTGATTCATTGTCTTTGGGAGGAGCTAAAATTATCTGTTATATATCTAGGAAAGTCTTTCATCAGGAACCAGTTGGGTACATTAATTAGTTTGTGGTCATGGAGTTGCTTTTGTTCAAAATTGATTATCAACTTCGGCTTTGTTGTACTTTCATTTTAGTAACCTAATGATTTTCAGCCTTTAATTCTGCCAGGTAGTCATGGGATTTGAGACTGGCCTGGTAAGTCACTTGGAGAACATGGTGCTAATAACTACAAGGTCAAGGGTTCGGATCCTGCACTTGCCAGGGCCAAGAAAAAAAAAAACCAAAAATCATGGGATTTGGCAGTTTTTTTCTTGGGGGGCGGAGGGGAGTGAGAGAGAGTGTGTATGTGTGTGTATGTGTATGTAAATGTATATATACCCAGTGTGTAGTCCATGGTTTCCATTGTCTCCTTCATATGTATCAGGTACTCGCATTGTAGTTGATATTGTTAGGGAGTTTTTTCCTCTCATTTTCTACCCACAGTGCTCATTTTCAACTATATTTTTTACATTAGTTTTGTGCCTGGAGTACACATTTCCAGTTCTGTGTCTGAACATATCCATAACACATAGATAGTAGCATTAATTTTTACAAATTTTCTTATGTATTTATTCATTCATTTATTTATAGGCACTGTACACATATGTTAAAAAAGTAAGAGGTGTAAGAGGATGTAAAGTCATCTATCTCCTTCCTGAGGCTATCCTCCAATCCTCTCTTATTTATTCAAATGCTACCATTGTTATCAGTTTGTTGTGAATTCTTCCAGACATATTTTGGTCTAAATACAGCAAATGTATTTACTACCGATGTGTATATGTCCCTTTTTTGTTGCTGTTCACATTTTTCACATACACAGTAGTTTTTGTTTGTTTGTTTGTTTGTTTTTCGATCGTTGGTGGATACATGGATCCGAACCCTTGGTGTTATCAGCACCATGCTCTCCCAAGAGAGCTAACTGGGCAGCGTCACAGTACTATTCTGTGTGGTGTTTTGTACTTTGCTTTTCCCCACTTCACAGTGTATCTTGGCGATCCTAAATAGAACTACGGTCGACCTTTCAACAACATGGGGGTTAAGGTATCTGACATCTTAACACCTCGTATAACTTTTTTTTTTCCAGTCAAATCCACATGTAAAGTCAGTTAAGACATATTTTGTATGTTGCATGTATTACATACTGTGTTCTTAGAATAAAGTAAGCTAGAGAGAAGAAAATGTTAAGAAAATCATAAGGAAGAGAAAATACATTTACAGTACTATACAGTATTTATTAAAAATCCATGTGTAAGTGGATCTGCACAGTTGAAATGTGTGTTGTTCAGAGTTAACTGTACCTTGTTTGTTTATTTATTTTTAGCCTTTTCTCTGCAGACATATACCTCCTTCAGAATGGTTGCATAATATACATTGTATTGGTATTTCATGATATACTTTAACTGGTTCTCTGCTATTACAAACAGTATTGCATTGAATAACTTTATTCAGATGTGTTTATACACGTTGTGTGAGCATGTTTGTAGGGCTAAATTTGTGGAAATGGAATTCGTTGGTCAAAGACGTATGCATTATCAATGTGGAATATGGTTGTTTTTCTCGCACCTCATTAACGCTTGTGCTATCATATTTTTTGCTTTTTTGAATGATGTTGCTTCTCAGTAAGTGGTCGGGAGTCATTCTTCACCATGGATGACGAAGAGAATTTAAAATCACTAATTTGTCCATTTTTGCTAATTTTAATTTTAGACATTTTTATGTAGTAAAATAGTATGAACTTTGTTGCATATATTATGTGGTGAAGAACTTGAGAGGAAGTCAGTTAGAGTCCTCTTTGGTGTAGGTCAGAATTTCAGCATATAATGAAAAATTTACAAAGATTTTTTTTCGGGGGTTTGGCTAGTTAGCTCAGTTGGTTAGAGCATGGTGCTGATAATGCCAAGGTCCAGGGTTCAGATCCCCATACTGGCCAGCTGCCATAAAAAAGAAAAAAAACGCTTCTCTGAACATGTTTTCATGAACATGTTTTCTCTGAAGGTGCTAGGGAAGGATCTTTTCCAGGCCTTTCTCCTAGTTTCTAGTAATTCCTTGACTGTGTCAGCGTAACTCTATTCTGTACCAGTCATATTGGATTAGGAGCCCACCTTACTCCAGTATGACTTCATGTTAATTTATTACATCTGCCAACTTTTTTTTTTTGGTGGCTGTCCGGCATGGGGATCTGAACCTGGATCGTGGTGTTACAACATGGCAAAATTTATAAAGATTTGTTTTAAAAAAAAAAATTTGCCAATCTTCTACCTAGGTTATTGTAAATAATCTATAAATAGTCTACCTGTAAATCTGTAAATTGAGATAGAAGATGGGCAAATTTTTCACCAAAACATTTTACTAAATTTTTAATGAAACTTTATAAATCATTGAATTGTTTTCTTGCCTCTTATCCCACCTTTACATTACATAGGATAATTTATCTTCTTAAAGTTCAAAATGTGTCATTCCATATGCCTGGGAAGAAGACTCACCATTGCCTGCAACAGTGATTTCTATACTTTTTGTACCCCATGGGAATCTGATGAGAGCTGTATAACTTCCTTCCCAGAAAAAGTATAAATATTCATACTAGAATTCTACATGCAACTTGGAGTAGGGGATGTCATTGAACTCCTTTTGCCATCCATGTATTCCTAGATTGCAGTTAAGGTTCCCTGTTTTATTGATTAAATTGAATTCTTTAACATGTCAGGGTTGCCATAACAGGCATTTCAGGGTCTGGCTCCAACCTATGAACTTAGGTTTCCAGCTTCTTCCTCAGCTGCTTGCTTTTCTCCCTACTCTACCCATGAACCACTTTGTTTATTTATTTTATTGGTGTCTG